>NW_017731603.1:435197-438875 GCF_001890085.2 Hipposideros armiger | reverse complement strand
GGGGGGGGGGCTGTAATGCTTTACTTTGCTCAGTATAACATTAAAAATGCCTCTCAATTTTCGTAACCCTGTTTCACTTTTTTGTTGGTTTTACTTTTGTTCCGTTTCTAAATTAACTGGGACCCTTAAATAAAAGGAAGTGGCCCAGACTTCTAGGAGCTCCTGTGTGAAGAGGCTGTCTTCCAGCTGAGGCATCTACTCCACTCTGGAGGCACCTGGGAGCTGTAGGAGGCCTTTAAATAGAGATTTGGAGCTCTGACTTCAAGGCTTTAGGGAGAGTGAGAAAGCGCCCAGAGGCTGGGGCACCAGTAAAGGAGCTGTTGCAGTATGAAAAGACCCAGAGTTTAAGTGCTAAATTTTATTTTTTCAACACTATAAAGCACTTACTGCGTGCTAGGCAACTGTTCTTAGTGTTTTGCAAACATTAACTCATTTAATTCTCATAGCAACCCTATGAGGTAGGAACTAGTGTTAACCTCACTTACAGATGGAGAAACTGAGCCACTGAGAGGTTAAGTATTGGGCTGTCGGAAAAGTCATGATGTATTTTTTCTGTTTTTCGTTGCAAAAATGTGTCATGACTTTTCCGACAACCCAATAGTTTGTCACACGGCTAGTAAGTGACAGGGCTGACTGGAACTGGCCTGTGTTCTGAACTCCTAGGCTCTGCTGTGTCCCTTCTGATGACACTAATGTTTGAGCACTTTGCTGGGACTCTACAGACAAGGGAAAGGAAGCAGAGCTTATCCCATGCACTGAGCTACAGTCTGAGTGAGGGTGACACAGAATGGACTGGGAGAAATATGGCTAGATTTCTGGTAGAAAAAGAAATTACTCCATCCAAATCCTTCATTTTATAAAGAAGAAAACTGAGGTTCAGAATGGGGAAGGGACTTCCCAAGTTTGCATGGGGAAGCTCAGGTGACCTGGCTTCCAGTTAAGGTTCCAGGCTGCTGCATGTTGCTCAGGAAGGATGGTCCGTGAAGCTATCCCTCTGTACAGCCAATTTTCTGTTTTAAAAAAACCTTGCCCAGCAACTCAACAGTGTGTAACAAGAGCTATAAAATGATCTGTACTCTTCGATCAAGTAATTTCATTGTTGGGAAAGGTGGGAGACTGTGCAAAGATGTTTATAGCAAATTTAATAGCAAAAACTGGAAACAACTATAAGTCCTGACAATAAGAAAATTGTCAAGCTTCCTGGGCTATATTAGCACAGTAAGGAATTACAGAGTGATTAAAAATGACCAGGATGTGAACTACATTAGTAGGTGGGAAATATTTTGCAGTGAAAAAAAGTAGAACCCAAAGTAGTATGGACTTGGTGATTATAATTATGTAAGATACCCATGGGTATTAAACAACAGAAGAGAGTCTGCTATGATGAGAACATTTCATAGTTTAACATCCTTAAGTTTATTTTTCTGTAAAGTTGCTTAATCTCATTAAAGAAAAAAAAAAGACCTTGCTTAAACCATTATTCCTGTAACGGAGGTGCCGTGGGATAGAAGCTCACTTATACTTCTAATGGGAATGTAAATTGATTCACTTTTCTGGAAAAATAGTTTGGTGACTTTATTTAGAAACTTAAAATGTCCTCGATAATTCCATGTTTAGAGAGATAGTTTAAGGAAATCCTTTTGGAGAAATATTTAGAAACAGAAAATATTCAGTGAAGCAGTATTTATGATAGCACAAAAAAAAAGGGAACAGTCTGCCCATCAATGGAATATTATGCAGACATTAAAAATAATGTGATGAAATTTTATTGGCTGAGGAGATCATCACGCTGTAGAAAAAGACTAGAAGGAAATGACAATAGTGATTATTTCTGGATGAGTGAAACAAGGTAATTTGTACTTTCTTTAATACTTTTTGAATTGTGTATAATGAGCATATATTACTTTTACAACCAGAAAAAAAGTTTATTTTTAAAAAACATGCCACTTGTAGGATGATTCTTTGATTAGCCCCACCTACCTAAACCATTGTTTCATTCAACGTTTGTGGAGTGTCTGCTCTTTGTCAAGTTATTTTGACAAGAGCTACAAATACGAAATCCAATATCATATGGATCATGCTTGGCTTAAGTTCACTAAGGAAGACAGACAGACAAATCACTGATTATAGGTCGTCAGTAGGACAGTGGCAAGTTAGTCCTCTTTCTGATACATGACAGTTAAGCAGTTTGTGTGACATGAGTTTGCATTCATGTTTCTTTGCTTTGAAAGTGTTCTTATGTCAGTGTCATGTGTTTTGATGACCTCCCTAACTTGATTGTAACCTGGGGGAGGGACCATAGATTCTGTTTAGTTCTGTGTGATATATAGTCAGAGTACCCTCGTTTGGGGTTCTGTGTGGAATCAATAAATTTGTTGAACCAACTGATGGTTTCAATCTGAAAAAAATACAGGTTAGCAAGCATATAGGACAGTAGGCAAATGTCCCTATTCTACAGAAATGGTCAAGCAGATTGTAAACAAATCATTTCTGTCCCCGGCGGGGAGGGAGAGGCAACTGGACAAATCCTTTGCCTCATGGGCTCTGTTGACCCTAAGTTAACTTGCCTTATCCAGGAAATGAATCACATGCTTAATTCCAGGTTGAGACTCGTGAATACGCTCAATTGTTGTGGCTAGATTTACTAAGGGGACAGAAATCAGTTTGAGACACTAATGCCAATTGCAATCAGACCATAGTTAAGTAACATAACTGCTAACGACCATTGGAATAACCTGAGATGTGAATTCAGATTTTGATCTACTTTGACAAGGGACATAATAGACAGAGGACTGGATCTTTTAATCGTCAGCAAGTATAGGAGGAAGAATACCGGTTGTGCTCAGCTGCTGTGCAGCCTTTCTTCGGCCATTAAAGATCAAAGCCATGTTTGTATTAACAGTAGCTGGCTTTCTGTGAAGTTCAGTAATTTATGGGGACCAAGTGGACACAATGCTTGTCACACAGCTGACACAAATAGAGTTAACTGAGTCAGTCTTTGTTTTAAGAAAAATCATCTATAACAGCTCTCTAGCTTAATATCAAATAACATAGTATTATTACAAAATAATTTATGACATACAGGGCTTAACCTAGAGAGAAAGGATCCCAACATCACACTTGTATTAGAGGCAAAGGGAGAAATACAAACAGGATTTTTCACTTTACCACATTCTAATAAGATAGGAGGTTGGGGGTGAGGTGCTCATGGGAGATGTACTCGTGAGATTTCCTTAATGCAACCTGGTCGTTGTGTAGACTATCTGACACCTTACACACAGGTATGTTAAACCCACTGTTTTATAGACAAGGTGACTGAGATCTAAAGAGCTGGGGGTCTGGGGCTGGAATTCACCCCAGGACTCACTTATATCTTTTAGTTCCTCTCTGCAGGAGTTCCAAAACACTGGGCTCCATGAATGTGTTTGATATAAGGCCACCCTGGCTCAAAGAAGAGGTGGCAGGGTCAGTTTTCTGTTCTAGCTTTTCTGGGGCACCTTCTTCCACCCAGGCCCTTAGACCTGCCTCTATGACACGGGAGGAAGCAGGCCTGAGCTGATGGGCCCCAGACTTTCAGATTCCTCAGGGATTGGTTTACAGTGCCCCAGGCACCGATGTCAGCTTTTTGCCAGGCTTTTAATGCAACTTTACAGTAGAAGAATCGCTATTTAAATGAAA
>NW_017731603.1:427822-433067 GCF_001890085.2 Hipposideros armiger | reverse complement strand
GAAAGGACAGCAACTTGTCTGTTCCCCTTTCCCGATTCCCCAACACTGTTGCCTCCCCAAATTCCCCAATAAAATCTTAAAACAAAAAAAGAAAAAAATGTCCATTTTAATCATGAGAAAACTGAGGGTCAGAGTGAATATGAGATGTGACATCCTGCAGTTAAGTGCTGGAATAGGCATACTAATGGGGTCTATGATGGCTTTTGGGTTGTGACTTCCCCCAAGATCCACTGCTGGACTTGTGACCTAGGCCTAGTCAAACAAGAGTGTCCCATTCCTCTGAAGAAAGTAATTAGCCCAAGGGTTAGATATATGGCCTTAAGCCCATTAGAGCCATTCCCTGGGATTAATTCATAGAAACAGGGCGTGGGTGAGCATTCTTTCTGCTAGGGTTGCTTTGCATGCCCAGCCATGTTTTCTGTCACAGAGAAGACCTTTCTGAAGCAAGAATCAACAATCAGGCTGACAGGGAAAGAAAGAGACAAATAGAAAGTGGTGACTTGCTGCTTCTGTAACTCTTTAGTTCTGTGACCTGTATCTGTCTAGTCTTCCAGGCTAGGTGTGTCAATATATTTCTTTTTTTCCTCACGTTAGCTAGAATTTATTTTTTGTTATTTGCAATCAAGAAATGAACCCAGAAGCTCTGGCTTACAGGCCAGGGTCCTTTCTTCTAATGTTAGTAATGGCAGTGAATAGTTGAGCACTTACAGTGTGCCCGGCAGTGTGCTAAACACTTCATTTATTTACTGAACCACAACAAAAGTCTCAGTTCAGAAAGGCTAAATATGGAACCCTGGTAAAGAGAACCCCCTTCCCCAGGTACTATGGCATCTAAACTGTCTTTTTCAAGAAGTGGGGAGATTAGAGTGTTTGTAAAAATGTGACCAAGTGATTCTGCCCTAACTGTGTGTGTGTGTGGAGGGGAGGGGAGGTGGGGGTTCCAGAGTGTAGCATCTCCTTCTGTTGGGTTGTCAGAAAAGTCATGAGGTATTTTTTTCTATGTTTTTCGTTGCAAAAACGCATCATGACTTTTCCGACAGCCCAATACAATGAAGGAGCTATTCCTTCCCTTGCCTCCTCCCCACTCACTGCTTCCTCATTTTGATGAGCCATTCTGACTCAATAATGTGCATTGTATTTTTTTGACAGGCCCGATGTACATGCAAGATCTTTTCATTGCTAAATCATGTTTTCAACGTTTTTAATCCATTGCTCTTTTTTTTAAATGGAGGTATTAATATAACTGACATATAGCATTCTATCACTTTCAGGTGTATAACAATGATTTCATATTTGTATATATTGCAAAATGATCGCCACAATAAGTCTAGTTAACAGCTAAATCATTTTAGATTGCAAAACTCTAAACGTTCATGTCATTAAATTTAATTACACTCACACTTCATGATGAAAACACGAAAGGCATTTTCCATTAAATTTATGTTTAATCCAAACCACTCTTTTGAACGTCTAACTCACATATCCAGTGCTCTTGCCACTTCCGTTGGGATGGCTTACCATCATCTCCAAATGAACATGTCCAAGCCTGAACTTTCCATCTCCCACTTCACCTACCAAACCTGCTCTCCTGTTGTCTTCCCCATCATTATGAATGCTTTTGTCGGGATGGCCGAGTGGCTCAGTTGGTTAAGAGTTAGCTTAAGAGCATGAGCTCTGAGCAACAAGGCCACCGGTTCGATTCCCACATGGGCCATTGACACTGTGCCTGAGCTGAGCTGCCACTGAGCTGCCAACAGCTGGTGAGAACACATGCTCCTAACAACAAGACGGCCTGTTCGATGGTGGGCTACGCCCTCCTGCAACTAAGACTGAACTCGGCACCTTGAGCTGAGCTGCCACCTGGATGGTTCAGTGGATAGAGCGTGTGCTCTTAAGAACAAGGCTGCTGGTTCGATTCCTGCATGGGATGGTGGCTAAGCCCACCCACAACTAAGATTGAACACAGCACCTTGAGCTTAGAGGCCACAAGCTGCCAACGGGCAGCCAGATGGCAACTGGTGCCCTCCACAACAAAGATTGAAGGACAACAACTTGGCTGGTCCCCTTCCCTAATTCCCCAACACTGTTCCCCTCCCCCAATTCCCCAAATAAATAGATAAACAAACAAACAAACAAACAAACAAATAAATAAATGTTCTTGTCACTCACTGGCACAAGCTAAAGATCTGGGAGTCATTTTTAAACTTCACTCTCCATGAGCCCCCACAGTTGATTCATTACCAATCCTGCCAGTCACCACTCCAGAAATGTCATAAGTCTCCTCTTTTCCCTCAATCTCCAGTGTCTCCACTCTTGATTAGATTCCTACAATAGTCTCCTAACTAGCCTCCCTGCCTTCATCCACATTGGACTGCCCCCTATCCACTCACAAAATAGCTAGAGTGATCTTGCAGAATTTAAGATCATGTCAATTTCCTGCTTAAAACCGGCCACTGGTTTCCCATAGCGCTTGAAATAAAATTCATAGTCCTGTGGCACCTGCCGGCCTCTCTATTTTTATCTGGTGGCACTCTTCCCCTCACCAGGTACACTGCAGCCATAGTGGCCCTTCTGTTCCTGAAATATGCTAAGCTCCTTCCTGAATTAGAGCTTTTGCACATGGCCGTTCTTTCTGCCTAAAACATGATCCCCTGCTCCTCACTTGATTGTCTCCTTCTCAACCCTCTGTTCCCAACTTAAATTCCATTTCTTCAAATGCTCCTTCTGTGACTACCACTCTTTCTAAGGAAGATACACCCCCCACACACACCGCCCTGATTCTCCCCTACTTAATGATTTTAACATCTTTGTTTTCTACTCACAGGATTTGCAATTATTTTATTCTTTCTTTGCTAATTTTGTCTCCCTGACTAGATTATAAGCTTCATGAGGGAGAGGCTTCGTCTTGTTTGCTGATGTATCCCTAATACGAGTTGTATGTACTCAATACAACTAGGTGGAAGAATGAATAAAATCAACAAGAAAAAAAATAAACCAAAATGAGTGATAGCGACAGGAGGTCATAGAAAAAAATGTGTAGAGAGCCAATAAACATGAGAGGATGCTCAAACTCTGTCCCATAATTTAAAAGGGTGGGGGAATTATACTTTTCATATGTCAGGTTGGCAAAATTTAGAGGTTTGGCCATATCTCTTCAACTTGACAAGAGCCTGGAAAAACAGGTTGTGAGATGGTAAATTAGTGCAGTGTTTTTAGAAAGCATTTGGCAATGTCTAACAATTTATAAAAAGCATGTATCCATTGACCCAGGAATTCCAGAGATACACTTGCACAAGAATGCAAATAAGTATGTTCCAGAATATTCATTGTGGCATTATTTGTAACAGTAAGAATATGGAATAATAATAGCTAACTTTTTTGAGTACTCAGTGTGTTCCGTGGACTGTTCTAAGCATTTCATAAACAGTATCTCATGTACCTCACAGAGCAACCCTATGAAGTGGTTGTTATCATTATACCCCAACTTATAAGTGGGGGAGTTAGCTGGTAGCTTCCCCAAAGACCCACAGCCAGTCAGTGGAAGAGCCAGGAATTTAACCCAGAGCTGCGCATTTAATCATTATAACACACTATCATTTAAAACAACCTAAATGTCTATTAAAGTTGAGAATGAGTTACATAAAGATGATATTTTAATTTCTACATGGTATGGCCCTCCTACCATAACCAACTATAAAACTGGACAAACTATATGAAGGTACTGTGTTGGGACATTGTACAATAGGCAGTGCAAGATTGTGATGCTCAAGTGAAAGAAGGCATACAAAGTGAACCCCACTATCTCCCTGGCTTTCTGCCCAATGGCACTTTCTGATATTGTAGTGAGGTGGAATCCAAGCAGAGAAATAAGCAAAATCCTGAGGCCAATGTCAGGCATGTGCAAAGTGCTCTTTAAATGCTAGCTGTAGTATTATTTTGCCATTCAAATGGCAAAAATCCAAAACACAGATTATATCAAATGCTGGCAAGGATGCAGAGCAACAGGAATTCTTATTCATGNAAGAACATTTTTAGGCCCTTGTTATTTGTTTCCAAACTGCCTGTCAGCAAAGTGTATTTACTGAGCACTTACTACGTATTCTTTAGTTTCACTGCAGCTGTCACCAGCACAAGAAAGGAATGACGTACGTTCCACTGCTCCCTGGCCAGCTGCTTCCCCACTGATAAATACTATGAACTCTAAACATACAGGAATGAAACACAACCAGTCTGGGTCTCTCCTGGGAGTTGGTCTGCCCCCCCCCCCGACATTCTATCCAAATGATTGCATTATCAAACTACAATCAAATTCTATTCTGAATGTCTTTCATAGTTAGAGAAGGATCCATCAAATTCCAACAGCATGAGCAAGGAAGAGAGCCAGCGTGGTCGAGTAGAAAGAACGATTGGTATTTGAGAGACCTGGGACCTAATCCTGCTACTCCACTGACTGCTGTGTAATGTCGGAGGTCATGCCAACCTCTCCGGTCTCAGGTTCCTTCTCTCAAGCGAAGAAGCTAGATTGCTTCCAGCACTAGCAGCCTATGCCTTTTCTGATGAGCATTTCACTCAAAATATCATACCTCTGATCACTGTTCACCTAGAGACAGAGCTTCTGATAGTAACTCTTAGATTGGTTCCCCAACCTGCCAATTTAAGGCCACTAAGTTTGAGACTCTTACAAAGTTTATGCTATTTTTATTGTGAAAATGTTTGACTATTATTGAAATAGTTATGACTTTCACCACAGTTTAATAAATTGCTATCTAATGAGCTTCATTAAAGGAATTTGGCCTGACCAATATTGTTAGCTAAGATAAATGGCGTACGGCATTTTCACACACCTTGTGTCCTTTATTCCACATTATATAAAAAAGTAAACACTAGGTGAAATAGGTAAGAAATTTCCATTTTGGGCCAGCCAAATGGCGCATTGGTTAGGAGTTGGCTTGGGACGCCAGCTCTGAGCAGCAGAACCCCGGTTTGGATCCCACATGAGGGCCAGTGACACCCCTCTACAGCTAAGATGGTGAACAACAGCTCGACCTGGAGCTGGGCTGTTATGAGTCACCAGCAGCAACGGCGTAGGCTGCAGTGGGGCTGGGCGGCAGCAGGCGTGAGCTTTCGTGAGCTGCTGTGAGCGGCGGTCCAATGGTCAGCGAGCAACTGCCCCACCCAGGAAAAGCGCAATGATCATACCAACATGGGCCAGTGAAGCGACGTCCTCCACAACTAGACTGAAGAA
>NW_017731603.1:411963-422190 GCF_001890085.2 Hipposideros armiger | reverse complement strand
TCGAACAAAACGGGCAATATATCATTGATTGATCTTTGTTCTTTATATAAATAAATGACCTTTGAAAAACATAGACAAAATACGTCATGACTTTTCCGAAGACCTAATATTTACCCAGTTGAATGAAAGCTATGTCCACACAAAAATCTGCAATCAATAGTGTTCAAACTAATGTTTGACTTCATTAACACCAAAAGCTTGAAACAACAAAGATGTTCTTCATAGATGAGTGGACAAACAAACTGGTCCATCCAGATAATGGACAGTTTTTCAGCGCTGAAAAGAAAGGAGCTATCAAGCCGCCAAAACACACGGAGGAACCTTAAATGCATATTGCTAAGTGAAAGAAGCCAGTCTGGCAAGTGCTGTGTCATAGTTCATTTGGGCTGCTGTAACAGAAATACCAATGACCTGATAGCTTATGAACAACAGAAATTTATTTCTCACAGTTCTGGAGGCTGGGAAGTCAAAGATCAAGGCACTGGCAGATGGGGTGTTTGATGAGAGGGTCCACTTCCTAGACAACTGTCTTTTTGCTTTGATGTCACATGCGAGAAGGGTTGAGAGATCTCTGTGAGGCTTCTTTTATAAGGACACTCATCTCGCTCATGAGGGCTTCACCCACGTGACCTAATCACCACCCAATGGCCCATCTCCAAACACCATCACACTGGGGATTAGGTCTCGACATATGAATTTTGGGGGAGACACAAATATTCAGTATATAGCGTACTGCATGGTTCCATCATACGACACTCTGGAGAAGGCAAAATTATGGAGACAGTAAAAAGATCAGTGGTTGCCAGGGCTTAATAGGGAGGGAGGGCTGACTAGGTGGAGCACAGTGGATTTTTAGGACAGTGAAACTATTCTGTATGATGCTGTAATGGTAGATACATGTCATTATACGTTTGTTCAAACCCATAGAATGTACACGACCAAGAGTGAACCATAATGTCAACTGTGGACTTTGGTACTGATATGTCAATGTAGGTTTATCAGTTATAGCAAATATACCGATGGTGGGGGAGGCTGTGTGAGCATGAGGACAGGGACTGCATGGGGATCTCTGTACCTTCTGCCCAGTTTTGCTGTGCACCTAAAACTGCTCTAAAGAATAAAATATTTTTAAAAATGAGAGAGAGACCTTAAAAATCGAAAACCATCTGTTCTGTCAGATGTAATCCCACCTCGAGTTAAAATGCTAGATGATCTCTGTAATACCAACTTTCCAACTCTAGGACTTTGAGAGCACTCAAGGCTTGGTTTATTTTCTCCTTGAAAATGCACAGTTGGGCTAGATCAGTGGTTCTTGTGCTTTTGAGTTTTACAGGGAGAAGTAAATGAAAAATGAAAATCAGCGTATGGTTGTCAACTTTTCATTTTGTTCAACATATTTTTAAAACTTCACCATCTACTGTTACCATTTCATTATTTAAAAAAAAAATTGTAGGGCCAGCCGAGTGGCGCAATGGTTAAGAACTGGCTTGGGATGCCAGAGGGCCCCGGTTCGGATCCCACATATGAGGGCCAGTGACACTGCCCTCCATAGCTAAGATGTTGAACAACAGCTCAACCTGGAGCTGGGTTGCCGTGAGTCGCCGGCGACGGTGTAGGCTGCAGCCCCTGTGGCAGTGGGTTGCCATGGGCTACCGTGTGTAGCCAGCAGCCAGCGTGAGCGGCCAGCAGCCATCCAGAAGCCGGCGACTGATCTGCCTCGCCCAGGAAGAGTGCAATGATGGTGCCAACTTGGGCCAGTGAAGCAATGTCCTCCACAACTAGATTGAAGAACAAAAACGACACCAACTTGTCTGTTCCCCTTCCCCCAATTCCCCAGCACTGTTCCCATCCCCCCAATTCCCCAATAAAAATATATTTTTTTTAAAGATTTTTATTGGGGAACTGGGGGGATGGGAACAGTGCTAGGGAATTGGGGGAAGGGGAACAGACAAGTTGCTGTCGTTTTTTGTTTTTCAATCTAGTTGTGGAGGTTGTTGCTTCACTGGCCCAAGTTGGCACCATCATTGCACTCTTCTCTGGCGAGGCAGATCAGTCGCCGGCTTCTGGACGGCCGCTCACTGCGGCTGCTGGCTACATACGGTAGCCCATGGCAACCCACTGCCACAGGGACTGCAGCCTACACCGTCGCCGGCGACTCACAGCAGCCCAGCTCCAGGTTGAGCCATTGTTCAGCATCTTAGCTGTGGAGGGCAGTGTCACTGGCCCTCATATGTGGGATCTGAACCGGGGCCCTCTGGCATCCCAAGCGAGTTCTTAACCATCGCGCCACTCGGCCGGCCCCAATAAAAATATTTTTAAAAAAATTGTAGCACAAAAAAGATAGGACTTCATTTTTAACTAAAAGGCAACTATTTCAACTGACTACCCTTACTTTTACAGAAAACTGATTTTCATTTATTTTATCTAATTTTACGTGAACTGCTGAAAACTCTATCATATCTGGTACCAGTCTGTGGACCAGCACTTGATCTGATAAATAATATCTTCCAACCCTAATATTCTGAGATTTTATGCACAAGTAGTTTTTGTGTTGCAGAAAGGTCCATAGTAGGTATCTTCAGTGCTGGTCCGAAACAAAACCGTGAAGAAGAAATGTCAGTGCTGAGGCCTCTGCCATATATGCTAGGCCTATTATTACAAATACTTTAAACAACCCTATGGGTAGGTATTATAGGTGACAGATGGCTTGGAAAGAGTAAAGAACCCGCCCAGTGTCATGCTGTAGTAAGCACGTAGGCAACAACAGGACACAGACCCAGGCCTGTCTTGACTCCAAAGCCCGTGCTTCTGCCCTCAGATTCTGCTTTTCTGACCAGCACTCTTCTTCTGGAAGCAACACTCTCCTCTTGTAAAAATGGCTCCTTCTCCCAGTCCAATATGTGGATCACTTGAGAGCCGTCTTACTCCAGGCCGTAGCTGACTCATCCACACCAGGGAACTTGACCCAAGGATTGAAGGGGGGGCTGCCTGTCAGAGTTCTTCCTCATGTGTTTGAGTTTCCACATTGAGAGATTAGAAGACATTATATTCCAATACAGCAAGCCATACGATCTAAGACTCAGTCATTTTCAGCCATCTATCCACTGAAACTGGTCTTCCAGGACAGAGAATGAGGCAAAACCAAAGCGAAGCAAAGGAGGGAGAAACCTGGCAGCCTTCAGGCCCCTAGATCCATTTGCTCCCGAGGCCCCACCTGCCCATGGTTAGATTGTTGCACTTTTCCTGGAATTTCGTACAACCAGTTCGTTCTTTCTCCTGGGCCAATGCAACTTTTATCACATTCAACCAGTATAGCTTAGAGCCCAGCGTTCTCACTCTTCGTCCCCAGGAAGGAGGCAGCACTATACTCTATCCAGTGCAGAGAATGTGGACTTGGGAGTAAGATCCTTGACCAGATGTGGACAGAACAATGCTTCGTGGTGTCAGCTTTAGAAACTCTCAGAAACACTTATAGTAAGCCGCTGCAGAGGGGACAAGGGACTGGGCTGTGGTCTCAAACACTAGACAGTACATTAAAGCTATTGTTGTGCTAGAGGACAAAGATCTTAGATCTATTTGACAATGGAAAACAAATAACAAACCCTATATGTTCATTTGCAGTTCAGTCACTTTTGAAGTAATAATGAAAAGCACCGTTTATGAACTAAAACTCTCTTCTCCACCAGTCATGCTTCCCAATTTTAATATTTTAACAATTGTATTTATTTTTTAGAACATTACGTACACTCATATTGTTCAAAACTATAAAGGTCCAAAAATGAATACAGTAAAAATTCTCCCTCTCATCTCTGCTATCGTCCTCCCTACACCCTAAGCAACCAGTGTAACCAGCAAAGAAGCCTATCCAGAGATACTCTCTGCATATTTATATTGGCTTTTGCTGTGACAAGTCACTCCAAAACTTAGTGGCTTAAAACTACAAGCATTTGTACTTGCTTAAGATCCCAGGGGCCAGCTGAGCCATTCTTGCCCAGACTTGCTCAGCAGGGTGGATGGTCTAGAATGGCCTCAGTCAAAAGTCTGGCAGTTGACAGGCTTTTTAGACTCAGGAGTCTTCACATGACTGGAAGTTGGCTTCATGTCAGCCGGTGTGACAGCCACACACCTCCCATCGTGCAGCAGGCTAGCCCAGACTCACTCATGTGATGACACAGACTTCCCAGAAGTAGAAGAGGGTACGCTCCAAAGCACAAGCACTTGTTAAGCCTCTACCTTCATCACATTTGCTGAAGAACCTTTGACCAAAGCAAATTAAATCAACACAGATGGCCAAGTCTAGATTCAAGTGTTCCAGAGAAATAGACTCCACTTCTTGATGGAAAGAGCTGTAAAGTCACAATGCAAAGGGGCATACGTGCAAGGATGAGTGGCATTTTTTTGCAGTCCACAACAGCATATGTTTGTGAATATGAGTGTGTGTGTGTGTGTGTGTGTGTGTGTGTGTGTGTGTATACACTTTTTCCTAATTTTTTAATATAAATAGTAGTATACTTTTATGGATTTTTGTACGTATGTAAAACCTGTTTTACAAACCTTGATGTCTATCAAAACATAAAAGTTTATATTTTAGATGGTAAAGACAGATTGCAGTCAAACAATTTGACAAACGAGTTCTTATTTCTTGATACCAAACGGAAGGAAGATCACATGGAGGGATCTGTTGCTTACAGCTGAGGAGGAACTGACTTAACTTTAGTTTTACCTGGTACTTTTGCCCGAGTTGAATCATCAGCTAATCAAGGACCTTCGTATAGTTCTCTAAGATGGGAGAGTCAGCTTCTCACAGAAGTACCCACACAGCATCGGAATAACCAAAGTACTTTTTTGGTCCAAGGATTTCCTTCATAGTCTTCATTTAATTAGAGCTGATTGCCTTCTTGAAAGAAGATGCATTTTTAAGTTATCCTTTGTCCAAGAGGAGTCTTGTATTGCACAGCTTTGGGTCTCAAATGTGTCACTGTTTCTGGAAAGCCTTCCTACCCAGTATAAAAGCATATCCCACTTCAACTCGTAGCTTTCCCCTCCTCCTTTCCAGCTTTATTCTTCACTATAAGCACAATCACCACATGAGATACCATATATTTATTAGTTATTTATCAGTTTGTTTGTTTATTATCCATCTGCTCCTAGCTCTAGGAGGGCAGGGACTTTTTCTTATTTATTCCTGTATCCCCAGCACCCAGAACAGTGAGTAGCATATAGAAGGCCCTTGCTAAATAATTATTGAATAATTGAAAATAGTGACTATTTCCACACAATAGTTACCTTTCTAAGCCCCAGTTAGCTCATCTGTAAGATGGAGGTGAGGCAGGATAAGCTGCCTAGGAAATGGACCACCCCCTCCAGGCTACAATGTGAGACGCCTCACTGGTTACCAAGTAGCAAGTGACTCTATCCAGCGCCCTCAGCTGCAGAAAAACAAGAACCAGTTTCATCCACTAGGCTGATCACTATGACCAGGACCTGACCTTTAGCTCATTTTAATGTCATTTACATTGCGGTTACTATGACCCATCACGCAGCTGATGCCATGACACTACCAGAGGAACCAAAGAAGGAATAAAAAGTGGGAAACTGAGGATCCCACCTACTGGGAAGAAACGGATGAGCCACATCAATGGGACAGCTACAGTCTCAGCCCCGGGAGGGATAAAAACCCCTTACCTGGACTTCCTCTGCAGGACTCGCTCTCTGAGTTCGCCTGCACTTCCCTCCAAGTGTGTACTTTGGTTTCAATAAACTCCCCGTGCATCTGCCTCGCTCTTGAATTCTTTCTTGTACAGAGACCAGAACCTGATCACCGCTGCTCCCGGTGGAGTCCTCTCTTGGACATCCCTGTGAGCCTCTGGCGACAGAGGTTTTCAATACCTCCTTCGCTGATTTCCATGCAGAGTAAGTAAGTTATGTGAGTACAACACCTCATATGCTGTAATACATCTAGACAGACTTCCGTTGCTTTGTCCATCAGATGTGCTCACAGCCTTCACTTACATAAGGGCATAAGTGTTCATAACACAAGTATGAACATCTTGGGACATTTGAACTTCAGCGTGGATCAAAACTTTGTAAGAATAAGGAAATTGGCTTCTTATAAGGTTACTGTGGACTTCCCTTGAAGTATAGCAAATGGAACACATGTGTTTGTCTTCCCTGCCTCCTGATAGTCCGTTAAAATTAGAAGGAAAAAAAAAACAGAAAACTAAACTCATAATGCTGAGGACAACAGGATGGGCCATCAGCAGACAAGGGATTTCAGTGAATTTCTGGAAGATATAAGGTAGATAAAAATGTCCTGATGGATGAAATAGAATGAAGGAAGCCACAGCCAAGAGTATGCACTAGAGGATATAGTCAACCTGCTGAGCAAAATCCAGGAGAGTAGGGTACCTCTGGACAGAGGGTGGGGTGAGATGGGAAGGCCACGTCAGGGATTAAGAAAGTCCATCTGTTAAACAACTGTACTCATCAGCTGCTTACATTCCCATGCCCTCTTCCTTCACCCCTACTCCTGTGCCT
The DNA here is from genome assembly GCF_001890085.2 of Hipposideros armiger. Lineage (NCBI taxonomy): Eukaryota > Metazoa > Chordata > Mammalia > Chiroptera > Hipposideridae > Hipposideros > Hipposideros armiger. The sequence continues at coordinate 415,653 of NW_017731603.1, read as the reverse complement.
ATAGATAGTCAGCCATGGAGCCCTAGTCAAAAATCCAAGAGGAATATTCTCCAAACTGAATGAACTGCAGCTGAAGTGTGTGTTGATGTCCCAGAGGAGCACCCTTTCCATTCTGCCAGTTAAGATTTCCCACAACCCAAAGGCTAGCTAGCTCCTTGCCCATTCATCCTGGAGCAACACGTGCAAATCAACAAATCCCACCCAGGTACACAGATAGACCAGTCAGCAGAGAGGCTTTGGGGGAAAGAGGAAATGCCCACTGGCTACTAGAATAATTAATCTTGCCTTCATTATAAATGGTAAACATCAATGAAGGATAAAGACCAGCGTGTGGAAGAGAAAGACAAACTATTCTTGCACAGAGAGCCAAAGTCAGTCATTCACTCAGGCCTGGGCTGGACTTCTTAGAGGGGGAGACAGGCAACAGGGAAAGAGGAAGTAAAAGAAAGAGGAAACACTTATTAAGCATGTCCATCTGCCCACGGCAGGGCACAGAAATGAGTAAGACCAACCCCTCAGGGATGGGGGACATCACAGAGGGGCTGTGTCTGAGGGGTTTTTAGACAGCATGATGGTTAATTTTATATCAACTTGGCTGTGCCATAGTGCCCAGATATTTGGTCAAGCAGTCAGTATTCTGGATGTTTCTGTGAGGGTGTTTTTTTGGATAAGATTAACATTTAAATTAGTGAACTCCCAGTAAAGCACATTGCCCTCCACAATGTGAGTAGGTCTCTTCCATTCAGTTGAAGGCCTTAACAGAACAAAGACTGACTTCCCCCAAACAAGAGGGAATTCTCCAGCAGGTGGTCTTCAGACCGGAACTACAATATTGGTTGTTTTGTGGGTCTCCAGCCTGCCCACCCTGCAGATTTTGGAGTTGCTAGCCTTCATTATCACATGAGACAATTCCTTAATATATCTCTCTCTCTCTCTCTCCTTCCTCCCCCATACACACACACTCACACACACATTCTGTTCTGCTTCTCTGGAGAGCCCTGGCTAATACAGGTGGGTATCTCTGACCCTCTCCAAGGGCGCTCATGGAAAAGAAGGGTGTTTGCCAGTAGATATTAGATGGGCAACCGTGGGCTAAGTTGAGAGAGTCATTCTATGCTAAAGAGGCAAAAATCAAGCCAGGGAACTGCTTGTCACAACAGAGATGGTTTGAGAGCAAGATGAGTGCAAGCACTGACGTCTTGTTGCTGCCACTTTCCAGCTGGGGGACTTGGACACTAGGCTGAGCACTGGGAAAGTGGTGATGAGTAAGACTTTAAGGAAGAAGACATTAAAGCCAAATTGATTGATCTCAAATGTTCCAAATGCTGCCAAGAGAAGTATTTGTGCCAAGGCTGTTGAGAGGACCAAGCCTTTAAGGAAGAAGACATTAAAGCCAAAATTGATTGATCTCAAATGTTCCAAATGCTGCCAAGAAAGTATTAGTGCCAAGCCTGTTGAGAGGACGAAGCCTGGTTGGGAGGTCAGGGAGGGTTTCTCTGAAGAAGTGATATTTAGCTAAGATCCAAAGGAGTAGTAGCAGTCAGCTGGTAGTGAGAGAGCCTTTCAGGTGGAGAGGAAAACATGCGGGACAGCCCAGGGTATGCAGAGCTGAGAAGCCCTGCATGACTGAAGTGGGTGAAGGAAAGCGGGGGAGTTGAACTTGCAGAGGTAAGCAGGTGAGGGTAGAATCTTGTAGGTCAACATAAGGAGCGTGGAAACTATTTGAAGATACACAGAAAATTATGGAATGGTTTTCATTGGGAAAGTGGCCTTATTATTTCTTTACCACTTTTTTTTGTCCTCTCCTGCAACTCCAGTGGCACATATGTGAGTGCTCAATGTGTCCACAGGTCACTGACGCTCTGCTCATTTATTGTCATTTTTTTCTCTCCATTCTTCATTTTGCACCAGTTTCTATTGTTATGTCTTCAAATTCACTGATCTTTTCTTCTGCAGTATCTAATCAGCTGCTTATCCCATCCAGTGTAGTTTTCATCTTAAGATACTGTAGTTTTCATCTCTAGAAATTCCATTTGGGTCTTTTATTTTTTTTAAAGATTTTTTATTGGGGAACTGGGGGATGGGAACAGTGCTGGGGAATTGGGGAAGGGGAACAGACAAGTTGCTGTCATTTTGTTCTTCAGTCTAGTTGTGGAGGACGTTGCTTCAATGGCCCAAGTTGGCACCATCATTGCCCTCTTCCCAGGAAAGGCACATCAGTCACCGGCTTCTGGACGGCCACTCACTGTGGCTGCTGGCTGCTCACACTGGCTGCTGGCTACACACGGTAGCCCATGGCAACCCACTGCCACAGGGGCTGCAGCCCACGCTGTCACCGGCGACTCAACGCAACCCAACTTCAGGTTGAGCCGTTGTTCAGCATCTTAGCTGTAGAGGGCAGTGTCACTGGCCCTCATATGTGGGATCCGAACCGGGGCCCTCTGGCGTCCCAAGCCAGTTCTTAACCATCGCGCCACTCGGCCGGCCCACAAGGGTCTTTTTGTTATAACCTTCATTTCTCTTCTCATCTTTCTTCTGTTTTCCTGTAGCTTCTTGAACATATGGAGCATATTTATGATAGCTCATTTATATCCTTGTCTGCTAATTCCATTATCTCTGTCAATAATGAGTCTGTTTCTATTCATCAGTTTTCTTCCAGCAGCCATATTTGCTGCTTCTTTGCACGCATGGTAATGTTATCAGCCAAGAGAGGCCCCCCACAAAGAATTTTAAGTGTTCTTTCCTATAGAAATATTAAGTATGGAAATGTTAAATCTCCTCCCTAGTTTCTTAGTTTCTTAGCCCTTGGCTTTGATTACTTTTCTGACCAGTTTGTAAATCCTAGACTAAAGATTGCTCCTACGCTGAATGCTGAAGTTCTATCCCCCTGCTTCTTGATTGCTTTGTAAATCAGTTTCTGAATCGTAAATAATAGAAGTCTCCTGCTTCAGATAACTTTTTGAAAGCCTGTGACTTCCTAATGTCCCCCAGGCCAGTAAGCTAAATTCCAAACCCATTCTGGGCCCCGACAATTGATGCTACCTGAGTAACAGGCTGGATGGCAACAGGCTTCATGAGAGCTAACAGATTTATTAATTAAAATCTATTTTTCCTCATTTAGGGATTTTGGGGATACAGAGGATACCCCAACAAGATTGCTGGTCACAACCAAAGAAGCCAACGCGATCTTCCAGGAGGAGCTCGAGACCCCTTCCTCTCATCTGAGATCAGCTAGGGTGAGAGTTCTGTGAACCCCCAATAGGCAGGGACAACTCTATGCCCCTGCCCAGCAGGAAGCAGATACAGAAGGAAAGACCTGTCCCTCAGCTTCCCATAGAGATTTCATGGGGATCACATCTCTCAAGGGGAAGGCTAGGTAGGCAGATAGAGGCAGACATTGGGTCTCTGCATTCCTGCACGTCCCACAGAATGTGACCACCCGGTGACCTCCCCTCTACACTCAAAACTTTTTTTCATTGTAACTATCTTCCCCGAAAACAAATGGGTACAACTAGATCAGACCAGTCACTCGCACTTGCGCAGTACATCCTGTCAATCACAGGTGCCAGTCAAGTGGTCCCACGCCCTTAGGGGAACAGCCCATTCTAGAGAAGGGATAAAAACCCCAAGTCCTGGAAAGTTCGAGCCTTTTTCCCTTTTTCCCTTTTTGGACGCCCTGCTCCCTTGACC
>NW_017731603.1:409903-411335 GCF_001890085.2 Hipposideros armiger | reverse complement strand
GGCCTACTTCTACTCTTTGAAATGTATTATCTTTTTGAATAAACTACTTTTTCAGTGCTTTACTCTGGCATCTCGTTCAATTCCTTGCTCGAGTTGCCAAGGACCTGGATTTCGCGCCGAAAAGGGCCCATTTTCCGACAACAGTACTATCTGGTTGGCTGCCAGACATTGTCAAGTTTACATTGATGGACGATAGATTGTGTTGTCTTCTTGAAATAGAGTCGGCCTTTTTTCTGGCATGCAGTTAGTTACTTGGAATCAGTTTGATCCTTTTGAGGCTTTCTTTTAAGCTTTGTTAGGGTGGGTCCATAGCAGCCTTTAAATTAGGGCTAATTCAGGGGTTGGCAAACTGCGGCTCGCAAGCCACATGCAGCTCTTTGGGTACATACATGTGACTCTGAGGTAAAATTGAAAATGAAAATAAAACTATCATGGTTTCATTTATAAAATTTTAAAAGGGATGTTATTCACATAATGGTGGTTTCATTTGCTTTATGGCTCTCAAATAATTTTTGAATTGTTGTGAGGGATAGGATTGGCTCTTCCGTCTCAAAACTTTGCTGACCCCTGTGCTGATTGAGTTCCACTGCTCAGGTGTATTGTAAGGCCTTCCACTCTGGCTGCTAGAACCATTCCCAGCCTTGTGTGTACTCCAGGAATTGTTTGGCTTACAGCTTTCTGGCGATTCTTTCCCTGGACTCAAGAGGTTTCTTCTCACATGTGTTCTGAGCCAGAGGCTGGAGGAGATTCTCCTGAAGTTTTTTTTGCAGCCCCTCCTGATTGACATGGGACTTTCCTGACTTGGTCAAGACACGTTCAGGATGGAAACAGTGGAACTGGTTCCCTTTCCTGCTCAGAGGCCGTGGCCTGACCCCTGGCACATGGCTGTTCATGGTTCTGCTCACTTTCTCATTTCAGCAACAAGTTGTGGTTTTCCAGGAATGAGATACTGTGGCTTATGAAAGTTTTTTTTTTAAACGAGAATGACATTGCTTTTTCTGAAACAACAGAAAATGGTGTTTTAAGTAATTTCTGTCTGAATTCTGTCCTGGAATTATTCCCTGAGCCAAAATCCATGAGCTGACTTTTGATGCGTGGCCCTTTGCCTCTGTCTTAACACAAAGGCATCTGATTTTCTGATTTGCCCTCACTAAGATCCATGGAACCCAGTCAGGTGAGCATGCATGAACATCATATTTTAAAACAAACCTTTCCAAAGGAGTCTGATTTTTTTTTTCTTTTCTCTCCCTCCCTCCTTCCCTTCCTTCCTTCCTTTCTTTCTTTTTCTATAGCAATGACAGGGCCAGTGATCTACGAGTAAGACTAGGCCACACCAGACACTCTGGAGCCCAAGATGCTCAAGGATTAAGGTTGATGTGTCAGAAACTTCTAGAGACACATGATTAATGAAAATTAGCAGGAAGTTTCCCTC
>NW_017731603.1:401983-408653 GCF_001890085.2 Hipposideros armiger | reverse complement strand
GAATGGAGTTGGGGTGGAAGGGTGGTCACAGACACAAGAAACAGAATTTTCGGGTGTACAGGATTATAATTCAACATCTGTGTATTCTATTGAGTGCTCACTACCCGAACTTAGTTTCCTTCCATTACCGTGTATTTGACCCCTTTACCCACTTTGCCCTTTCCTCACCCCCTTTCCCTCTGGTAAGTATCTATGAGCACAAACTTTGAACCAATTTAGGCAACTATTTATTGGTAATAACATCCTCACAAACCTTTTAACTTTTAAGATCTTTGTCAGTATGATTGACCAAAAATATTTCCCATTGCTATTTGATCTTGCATTTCTTTGGTCTAGTTGAGGTTGGGTATCTTTTCCTATGTCACTGACTACTTCTGTTTCTTGAATTACCTGTTCATATCCATTGTTCATTTTTCTGTTGGGATGATAGTCTTTTTCATTTATTTGTAAGAGCTCTCTACTAAGGACATAAATTGTAACATATTTCTACCCATAAATTTGTTGTTTGCCATTTAACTTTACTTATGATATTTCTCCATACTAAACTTGAAAATCATCCTGTGGGCAGCGCCATTATCCTTTTCCTCTTGATTTAGAACCTGGTGCTTTTGCTCAGCTCTGGCAGCATTTTGACAACCTCACCTTCTGACTGGCAGAGGTTTTAACCATATTTCATTTATTTTTCTACTCTTCTCTTGACCTCCGCTTCTTTACTAAGCCTCGTGGGGAGCCACAGTTTTTGCAGATAGAAAAAAAGCCAATGCTTTTGTCCTGTTTCCTTTGGGGTCTTGGAAATTTTCCTGGGGCGAGCAGGCAGACGTTTTCCTTGGACTCTGGCAGGACAACTTCTACATGGTAGACTGCCAAAAACTCATGCTGTTCAGTCATCGGAATGAGGTCCCAGGAGTGAACAGATTCTAATCCCTGCAGAAAAGTTTCCACTGCACAGATTAAGCCTCAACCTGTGTTCAGGCACCGCCGTGGAAGGTCCAACCATCCTGGATCTTGCCTTCGATGCTGCCTAGGGAAAACAGTAGAAGAACCCTCATGGACCCATTTTTTTCATTCTCTGAGGACTCAAAAGGTGATGGGTGTCACCTGTCTGGTGCCCTTGTTGCCACTTTGCAATTCTCAATGGCTTCCCTTTCTCATTGTCCTTCCCCTTGTCCTTTGATGACCCAAGTGCTTGTATGACAGACTGAGATTAGACGTCGTCCAAAAATGTGACCCCCATTGTTGGGGGGAAAGCTTCCTAACCAAAAAACTCTAGGTCTAAATGGCTTCACTTGTAAATTCTACCTAACATCTAAGAAAAAAATAAAGTCAATTCTATACAAAATCTTACAGAAAACAGAAGCGGAGGAAATGCTTCCCATATTAAAAAACAAAAAACTGTAAAAGATTCATAAACCTAAATATAAGAGCTAAAACTATAAAAACCTAAAACAAAACATAGGAGAGAATCTTAGTGACTTTGAGTTAGGAAAAGATTTCTTGACTACACAAAATGGCATAAACTCTAAAAGAAAAAATAAATTGAACTTCATTTAAATTTTAAATATTTTCTTTTCAAATGACACTGATAACAAAATCAAATATGAAGCCACAGATTGAGAGACAATATTTGTGAAACATATCCATCAAAGGACTTGTATACATAATGTGTAAAGAACCCTTACAACTCACTCATAGAAAGACAAAAACCCAACAAAAAGTTGGCAAAATATTCCAATAGAAACTTGTTGACTGGCGAAAATTACTCTCCAAAAAATGATGCACAAAAGAAAAGGGTTTATTCAGAGAAAGGGAAAAAAAGAAACAAACAAACTACCTCCACAGTACCAGAAACTGCACTGCTCCGCTGGGGGGGGGGGGGCTTCCAACAAGCCGCCCACCAAGCCACACATGTGGAGAAACGGAGAGAGCTATTTCAAGATGACTCTTTCTATTTATATCATCCCTTCCCAGAAGCTATCACAAAGTTAAACATGGAGTCAGAGTCACAGAGTTAACAAGGGCCCAGCTGCACCCACAGTCCTCCCAACTCTATAGTTAAGCATCATAAAATGCCAGTTCACTTTTATCGCACTTCACCAAAGAACATATATAAGTGGCAAATAGGACACTTTACCAATTTTACATATATGGCAAATAACAAAATAAAGTAACAAAATGATTGTGGAAATGCAAATTAAAACCACAATGAAATGATACTGCACCCATTAGAATGACTGAAAATACCAAATATTGTCAGGGATGTGGAGCAACTGGAACTCTTATGCACTGCTGGTGGAATGCAAGGTGGTCCAGCCACTTCAGAAAACAGTTTGGAGTGCCTAATAAAGTTAAGCATAGATTTGCTGTATGACTCAGCAATTTCACTACTAGGCATATTTGCTCAAGAGAGAAGGAAGTATCTGTCCATATAAAGACTCATGCATAATGTTTATAACAGCGTTATTTGTAATAGCCCCAAACTGGAGACAATCCAGAGGTCCAGCCACTGGTGACTGCAAAAGCTAATTGTGATCTATCCATACAATGGAATACTACTCAGCAGTGAAAAGGAACACACCACAGCTGCAGGCAACAATATGGATGAATCTCAAAAGCATTCTGTTCAATGAAAGAAGTCAGACACCAAAAACTACATACTGTATGATTCCACTTCCATGAAATTCTAGGGAAAGGCAAAACAATAGTGATAGAAAGCACATAGTGGTTCCCAGAGGCCAGGGGTCGGAGGGGAGATTTGATTGCAAGGCGGCACAGGGAAACTTTTTGGGAAGATGTGGAAAGTTCTGTAATATGATTGTGGTAGTGGTTACATTACTATGTATATTTGTCAAAATGTAAAATTGCTCACTTAAAAATAGTGAATTTTAGTGTATATAAATTTTATGTCAATAAAACTGACATGACAAATTAAGCAAGGGATTATCAGAAGATGCTCTCTGTGGATCACCTAGGTGCCAAACCTGTCTTCTCTGCCCTTAGTGTGTAACAGAAGTCCTGCCTCTTCATAATGAATGGGGTATTACTCCTGCAAGGAAGGCAACTTACTTTCTTGCTTATCTTTTGGCACGAGGATCCCAGAGTGATCAGGAACTAACCATAGCTTCCAGCTCAGTGGGACTTTTGCTGAGCCTTTGTTGGCAGTGTTTTGCCTCTGGGAACCAGGACCTCTGAACCCACATTACTCAGAGTTCTAGGATTCAGATGCAAATCTCCCAAGCTGGGTCGCTGGGAGTGGTGGTAAGAGGGCCTGTCAGACGTCTACCCCTTGATTTTTGGGCTCATGTATTCTACTTATTTGGAACATACCTCCTTATAAAGGCCATTGATTTAGGGTGAATACTATATCCTGGAGGATGGCACCCCATCCTTGTAGGGTATTGCCTGCAAGCTAGTGACTCAGCTGTACCACCACTCTGTCAGGCCACCAGCTTCGAGGTGGTACCCCGTGTGCCAGGGCCAGTGGATTCCATGGTCATGTGTCCACTGCCACCTCCTTTGCTCTAACGTATGTTCCTTGTCCCATACAAGATAACGTGGGGCCTTGTGGCAGTTGATTGAACCTGTAAGCACTCAGATAATATTGCTGGGTGAGGCTCTATGGGCAGGAAAGGCCCTGATGTGTTTGCCAATTACAGTCAAGATAAATTGCTGATCTTTTCAAGGTGGAAAAAGTCCAATGTGATCAACTTGCCACCAAGGGGCTGGTTGGTGTCTTCAAGAGATAGTGCCCAGGGGCAGCCAGTTAGCTCAGTTGGTTAGAGCACAGTGCTCGTAACACCAAGATTTCCAGTTTGATCCCTGCGTGGGCCACTGAGCTGTGCCCTCCACAACTAGATTGAAACAACTATTTGACTTGGAGCTGTTTTAATTTTTAAAAAGTTAAAAAAATTAACTTATTTAAAAAAATAGGGGTGGGGGCGGCCGAGTGGTGCATTGGTTAAGAGCTGGCTTGGGACGCCAGAGGGCCCCGGTTCGGATCCCACATATGAGGGCCAGTGACACTGCCTTCTACAGCTAAGATGCTGAACAGCAGCTCAACCTGGAGCTGGGCTGCCGTGAGTCACCCGAGATGGCGTAGGCTGCAGCCCCTGTGGCAGTGGGTTGCCATGGGTTACCGTGTGTAGCCAGCAGCCACTGTGAGCAGNTCTCTCTCTCTCTCTCTCTCTCTTTCTCTCTTCTCTCTCTCCAGACTTCTAGAGAAACATGGGGCTTTTTCGTTCATCCAGGGGTAGATCAAGTATTTTGGCATTTTTTCTGCTCTTTTCCCCCTGCAGGTTCATGTAATGAGAACCATCTTCTGTAAAGCAGGGGGGCAGTGAAGGACGGCACACAGTACCGTGTGGGTGGGAAAAGGGAAGGGTGCCTTAGAGCTTAGAAGGGAAGGCTGCCCGTTCTGAGATGGGACAGGCAGCAGAGAGGCCTGGAGGCGGATGGAGAATGATAAAGAACCGGGTCGTACAGATCCGCCCTGGTCGGTAAACCATGGTCAGAGATTTGGACTCTTTACCAACGGGCATGAGAAACCTGGAACAGTTTTAAGTAGCAAAGGGGCATGATTGGATTTGCCAGGAAGGACCCCTCTGGCTGCAGTGTGGGAATGGCTGGTGGTCTGGATAAGGATAATGGCGGTGGGATAAAATGAAATGGATGGACAGGCCTTGCTGTGGACTGAACCCAGCAAGGCAGAGAGAAACCAATGGTGACTTTTGTCTTGGGCAGACAGTGATGCCATTAGCCAAGAGAAGGAAGAGTGGGGTGCAGGAGCAGGCTGGGGGATATGATGAATTCAGGTTTGGATATTATGAGTCTGAAAAACATGTGACACCCAGGCAACTGTCCAGAGAGAGCTCTGGTTAGAGACACAGGTCTGGGGGCCATTGGCCCCTCGGTGGTGAATGGGCTGAGGAGCAGCTGGGCAGCCTCGGGGAGACTGTGGGAGTGAGAAGAGGACCCTGGGACAAAGCCCTGAGGAAAGTGCCGTCCACAGCAAGGCGCTGGGCAGAGGAAGGGGCGCCAGCAAAAGAGACCGCGAAGAAGAGGCGGCCGGGACGGATGGAGGACGACCAGGAGTGCAGGGTCATGGCAGCCAGGGCAAGAGCGTGTTTCCAGAAGGAGAAAGCGGACAACGGTGTTCAAAGCTTCCAAGAGGCCATGCACAGAGTCCATTGGATTTTGCAACATGGGACCATTGGTGACGATCTCAGTGAGAGCAGTGGTGGGTAGATGTGGGCGCAGATGCAGTGAACTGGCAGGTAAAGAAGTGGAGAAAAACACAGAGGACACTTCGGGAAGTTAGGCTGTGGAGTGGAGGCAACAGGGCTTCATTTGGGGGAATGGAGTTGGGGTGGAAGGGTGGTCACAGACACAAGAAACAGAATTTTCGGGTGTACAGGATTATAATTCAACATCTGTGTATTCTATTGAGTGCTCACTACCCGAACTTAGTTTCCTTCCATTACCGTGTATTTGACCCCTTTACCCACTTTGCCCTTTCCTCACCCCCTTTCCCTCTGGTAAGTATCTATGAGCACAAACTTTGAACCAATTTAGGCAACTATTTATTGGTAATAACATCCTCACAAACCTTTTAACTTTTAAGATCTTTGTCAGTATGATTGACCAAAAATATTTCCCATTGCTATTTGATCTTGCATTTCTTTGGTCTAGTTGAGGTTGGGTATCTTTTCCTATGTCACTGACTACTTCTGTTTCTTGAATTACCTGTTCATATCCATTGTTCATTTTTCTGTTGGGATGATAGTCTTTTTCATTTATTTGTAAGAGCTCTCTACTAAGGACATAAATTGTAACATATTTCTACCCATAAATTTGTTGTTTGCCATTTAACTTTACTTATGATATTTCTCCATACTAAACTTGAAAATCATCCTGTGGGCAGCGCCATTATCCTTTTCCTCTTGATTTAGAACCTGGTGCTTTTGCTCAGCTCTGGCAGCATTTTGACAACCTCACCTTCTGACTGGCAGAGGTTTTAACCATATTTCATTTATTTTTCTACTCTTCTCTTGACCTCCGCTTCTTTACTAAGCCTCGTGGGGAGCCACAGTTTTTGCAGATAGAAAAAAAGCCAATGCTTTTGTCCTGTTTCTTTTGGGGTCTTGGAAATTTTCCTGGGGCGAGCAGGCAGACGTTTTCCTTGGACTCTGGCAGGACAACTTCTACATGGTAGACTGCCAAAAACTCATGCTGTTCAGTCATCGGAATGAGGTCCCAGGAGTGAACAGATTCTAATCCCTGCAGAAAAGTTTCCACTGCACAGATTAAGCCTCAACCTGTGTTCAGGCACCGCCGTGGAAGGTCCAACCATCCTGGATCTTGCCTTCGATGCTGCCTAGGGAAAACAGTAGAAGAACCCTCATGGACCCATTTTTTTCATTCTCTGAGGACTCAAAAGGTGATGGGTGTCACCTGTCTGGTGCCCTTGTTGCCACTTTGCAATTCTCAATGGCTTCCCTTTCTCATTGTCCTTCCCCTTGTCCTTTGATGACCCAAGTGCTTGTATGACAGACTGAGATTAGACGTCGTCCAAAAATGTGACCCCCATTGTTGGGGGGAAAGCTTCCTAACCAAAAAACTCTAGGTCTAAATGGCTTCACTTGTAAATTCTACCTAACATCTAAGAAAAAAATAA
>NW_017731603.1:381055-397753 GCF_001890085.2 Hipposideros armiger | reverse complement strand
CCTTGATCTTCCAATATTGCCAAGCCCCCAGGCCCCATGACCAACTAGCCAAGCCGTTCACCACTGTCTATGAGTTTATATATATATATATATATATATATTCATATCCAAGGTCACTTCCCTTTCCACACAACATGAAGTTATACCCATTGGGAGAATATCACCCCTCTCCACTCACCGCTGTCTGGAGCAGTGGTACATCAGAAGTCTATTTTCACTTTGCACCCACATATCAAGTTGACCTATATGTGAACCAAGTCAGCCATTGTCCCTCCTCTGTCAGCTGGTCATAAAGGATCCAGAATAGAGCCATATGCATGTGTTAAGGAGAGATACCAGCGTACTAGTCCCAGATAACATGGAAATCTGGGTAATTGGCTCATTCAGCTTACGTGTGCCCTCTGGTCCTTTCTTATAAACAATTGCTGCTGGGCCACATGACCTTCACATGACCTTATGACCTGGTGACTCTAACAGGCACCAGCTCAAGATGGGCAGTTCTAATCTAGTCACATGGTTATTTGATGTCCCATGGTCAGTCAGTCCATCTTTACCAGGAACCAAATCATGCCAGGGGCTGATTTTCAAATTCTTTGCTTCAGATGGCCTAGCCTTGTTTCAGGGCTTGGGGTGGGGTGGGGAGAGGGGGGCGGGAGCAGGGAGGGTTATGACATGATTCCCACCATGGGATCTGACATAACTCCACACATCTTTTCAGAGCCCAGATACCTGTAATGTTGTGATAGAGCTGAGGTCTGCCAGTTCCTATGACCCAAGCAGTAGGGCTTCTTGTACTTCCGCCTGGACCTACCGTAGAAACCTTTCCCTCTACTGAGCCCCACCAGAACTAGCCATCCTTCTATGTCACACAGGAAATGGTCAGAGTAGTATTCCCAAGTGTAGAATATGTAGCTTCCAGAACCTGAAGAGTCCTACCAAGTATTGTGCTTCCTTCTTAGTGGTGAGAGGGGCAATTTGTCCTTTACTTTGAAAAAGATGTCCTAAAATGTCCCCGGACTCCTAAAAATTTCACTGATGGGGTGGGCGGGCCTTTGAGTCTTTTTTTTTTAATAGACTTTATTTTTTAGAGACGTTTTAGGTTCATAGCAAAATTGAGCAGCAGGTACAGAGATTTCCCATACACCCCCTGCCCCCACACATGCACAGCCTCCCCCATTATCAACATCCCCACCAGAACGGTGAATTTTTTACAATTGATGAACTTATATTGACACATCATTATTACCCAAAGTCCCTGGTTTACATTAGGGTCCACTCCTGGCGCTGTGCAATCTATGGCTTTGGACAAATGTGCAATGACACGTGTCTACCATTATAGTATCATACAGAGTCATTCCACTGCCCTAAGAATCCTCTGTGCTCTGCCTATTTGTCTCTCCCTCTCTCCCCCCAAGCCCTGGCAACCAGTGACCTTTTTGTTGTCTCCATGGTTTTACCTTTTCCAGAATGTCATATATTGATCAATAGTTGGAATTATACATAGTTAGTCTTTTCAGATTGGCTTCTTCCACTTAGTAATATGCATTTACGCTCCATGTCTTCTTATGGCTTGATGGCTCCTTTTTAACAAATATTCCATTGTCTGGATGTTTATTTATCCATTCACCTACTAAAGGATATCCTGGTTGCTTTCAAGTTTTGGCGATTATCAATAAAGCTGCTATAGACACCTGTGTGCAGGTTTCTTTGTGGAGATAAGTTTTCCACTGGGCCTTTGACTCTTCATAGGATTTATCTCTCATCCCTTGAAACCAATGTCTTGTCAAGGCCTCCAATATACTTTCTACTTTTGTTCATGGCAATCATGAATCAATGAGATATTTGGCAGAATGTCCAGATGGTCAACATTGGTTTTCTATCTTATGACAGAAGAAGGAGCGTTACCTACTTTGGGCCAAGACTCTAATGAATTGAAGCAACCTTCAATTCAAGGTCTTGCTGCCTCAATCAGTCATTGAATTCGGGCTGCCCCAAGGAGGGGCCTAAACTTGGGTGAGGCAGCTCCCTCAGCAGAGGGCAGTTCCTAGGGAGAGTCTCAGCTGTGAGCAGCCAACACTACTGGCAGCTGGGGGAAATGAGTGCCTCAGACATGAAGGGGAAATCTAGGCTGCCTCCCACAGCATCCACTAGAGATAATAGTGAGCCAGGTGGAGATGTTTAGTGGGCAGGTGATTCAGTGAGTCTGGAGTCAAGAGAGATACCTAGGGCTGGAAACATCCAGGTGGGAGTATTGGTTATAAATATGTTATCTAATTACACTACTGGCAATAAATATTTGTTGATGACACTAAATCAAGCTCAGAGGGGAAGGAAAGTCCAAGATGGAAAGGGGAGGCATGTCACGTGTCTCGGAGGAATTATTATGTGTTATAGACTGAAAGTTTGTGTCCCATCAGCCCCCCCCCAATTCATATGTTGAAGCCCTAACCCCCAATGTGATGGTATTTGGAGATGGGGTCTGTGGGTGGTAATTAGGTCATGAGGGTGAGGCCCTGGTCTGATGGGATTGGTGCCCTTATGAGAAGACACACGAGAGAGTTCACCAGGAAACCCCATGTGAGCACACAGCAAGAAGCCAGGAAGAGGGCCCTCACCGGAACTCCACCATGCTGGCACCCTGATCTTGGACTTCCAGACTCCGGAACTGTGAGAAAACAAATTTCTGCTGTTTAAGCCCCCTAGTCTCTGATATTTAGTGATGGCAGCCCGAGCTGCCTGATATATTATGTATCCTGCTTAAAGATACACTGGCCCTCCCCCAAGAAAATCTCAGTAGGAAAAACAAACAAAATTATCAGCAACCCAGAGCATTCAACTGTAACTCCAGGCCAGGTCCAGCACAAAACAAGTTCCCGGTAACCAGAGGGGCCCAAGAGCAGCCCTGGCCTGCCGTGGGCAGTCATAGTATCTCAGCCAAAGCACTCCCATGTCTTTCTGCCCTCACCCTCACTGTCAGTCAACTGAGAAGGATACAAGTTTTGTGAATACGTGCTATCATTATTTTAAAATATATTGGTAACTTATATTGATTTAAAAGCTTCAAGCATTGCAGACATATATGGAATAAAATGTGAACGCTCCCCCTACAATTCTCTGCAGAGTTAACCACAGTTACCGGGGTAGCAAACATCCTCCCAGACCTTTTCCTGCCATGGCCCCGCTCAAATTTTCACCCCTTCACAAAGCCTTCCCATGTCCCAGGTCCCATCCTTCGTTCTTACTTTGCTCCCCGGCACTTCATGTGGGAAGCCAGAGGTTAAGGAAACTGAAGGCAAAGAGAGGGAGCTCTTTGGTGGGCAGGTCATGGAGGCAGCAGTTAGAGCATCACACACGTCAGAGCAGGAAACCCCTGAGGAGCCATGTTCGGGAACCATCCAACCCAGTGCCCGGCGGATGAGCAAGGATGGCCGACATGCTCTCACTTGGTGGGAGAGGAGAGTCGCAGTGTATACACCTTTTGAATGTATCTGGTCATTTAATTTTTGTAAATCAAGGCATAACATACCTATAGTAAAGTGCACAAACCTGAAATGTACAACTTGAAGAATTTATACACACACACACACACACACACACACACACACGCAACTACCACCCAGGCAAGGAGCTTTACCAATACCCCGGAACTTCCCTATGCCCCTTTCAAACCAGTACCCACCCCAAGGTAAACCCCAAGGTGACTTGTATCACCATCTGTTAGTTTTGCCTGTTCTTGACCTTCATCTAAACAGAGCCACATCGCATGTCGTACTTTACGTCTGCCGTCATTTGCTCATCATTATGTCTGTGAGATTCTCCAAGTGCTTGCATAGAGCAGTAGCTCATCCTTCTTTATTGCTGAGTGCTGTTCTGTTGTGGGACTGTATCACAGTGTGTTTATGCTGTCTACTGTGGCTGGACATTGGGTGTACTTCTGGTTTGGGGCTATTCTGAATAGAGCTGCCCTGATCCTTCTAGTACGTGGTTTTTTGATGGGCACGCAGATTCATTTCTCTTGTGGATCTCCCTAAGAGCAGAATTACTGGCTTATGATTTGTTTCTTAAGGAAACATCGAGAAGGATTGGCAGGAATTTGCAGTGGCCATGAATGCTGAGGCCGCAGGATGAGCTGTAAGAATATTTATGCAGTGGTGAGAAACACATGTGCCTGACAAGGTCATCCCTCTCTGGAAGGGGCAGCAGTCAGAGGCCGACTTAAAGAGCCCAAGACCACAGGGAGATTACCTTGCTCAATCCTCACCACCTGGAGCAAGGCTGAGCCGCTCATTCCAAGGTCTATGTTTCAGTGACCTCCATAGCTGTTTATTTGAGCTTGGTGGCTTGGCCCTGTGGATCAATGAATGACCTGGGGAATAAGTTCACGTCCTCAGAGCTGCAGACAGGCTTGCTCGGCTCAGGCCAGGGTCCGTGCCTACCTAGAGGAGGACTTTGAATTTTGAGGAATTAGCCCTGATGAGCAGGAAGCCACGGGACAAATCAGCTGCTCGGTCACAGCAGGACCAGAGCTCCTGAGGCGCTGTCCTTGTGGCACCACCACGGTCAGCAAATCAGAGTCCGAAAGCCGAGGACAGTCATCTCCGGAAACCCCACAGCCATCTGGGCTCAGTCTGGGATGCTGGAAACCTCTACACAAAACCTGAAGACCAGTGAGCACTTTCTGCAACCAGACATACCATAGCGTCATTGGAATCAACTGAAAACAGTTTAAGAGAACTTTTTACTTACAGTCATCAGTCTGATGGCACCCAGCAGCCTCCGGACCTCTAGCACAGCCCCTTGGACTCACACAGAAGCAGCAGGTAGACGTAGAAAGCAGCAATCACACCAACCAGGCCACGGAGCCCAAACCCCAGCCCCAACCAGCGGCTTCTTGGTGACTTCAAGTCACTTTACATCTGCAACCACAGTTTGCTCGTGAATACAAGGGGCTAACAGTACCTGTCCCTATTGCCATCCAGAGTTATTCTAAGAATCACCTAATCACTGCTCACCAGAAGGAATAAATATGGCTCTGTAAATAGAAAATATTGTATTAGGCCTCAGCAATTGTTTATGGTCAGAGTGAGGCAATGAACGGCAAATTGTCATTGGCCAAGGGCTGCCCAGTCAGGACAAGTCCCTCCCTCGGGCCTCATTGTCACCCCCTCCCCAGGCAGACAGCAGATGGCTGAGGCAGAGCCTGAGCCCATGAGGCCTGAAGGGCGACCTTGAACACAGGTGTGATCAGAGTTGCGGGGGATCAGCACAGGAAATCACGTCCCCTTCAGAGCCAGTGAGTCAGTGGGCCACCAATTCCACAGATACTATTACCTTCATTTGTAGATGAGAAAACACTTTCAGAGGTTAAGAAATATACTGAGGATCACACAATGACCAGCAGTGCAGGAGACAGGACCCCACTCCTAAAATGTGCCCTCTGAAATCTACCTTTTCCTACTCCCTTTCCTTAGCAGCATCGATGCTGATGGAGGCTGACTCGGGCAGAAGACCACGCGGGGCCTTGGGAATGGGACTGGAAATCTCTGAGACGTCCACTGGAGGAGCTTCTCAGCCGGATGTATGGCTCCCTGTTGCAGCCACACGCCACTTCTCCAACCTTCCCCTGACCCGACCTCTACCCTATTCCATGCCCGCCAATCTTCTCAACTTCCAGGCCCCTCTCAAATGTTGCCACCTCCAAGAAGCCTTTCCTGATCTCTGCAACAATTTGAATCACCCCCTTTTTTGACCTCTTGCCATTTTGTTTAGTTTTTAAAGAAAGAACATGTGTTGGGGGTTTATTTAACTCATTTATAAGGGAACTAGTAAGATGGTAAAATTTGAAGAACAGGGTACTTATAGGAATTCTTAGAAGAAGATTGGTGGGTCAGATACAAAATTGGTGTTCTCCTCTAGGGCAAAAAACTTAACCTTTGGAATGATCTTTTTTACTTCAGAGAAGTCATCTGCACTCTGCCTGACAAAAATCTGTAAGTTAACATGGAACTTCACAGACCCAGAGCCCCAGTCAGTACTCAATAGAAAGTCATATACAAGTTCAGACCCCTAGATCACGAGTCAGCAAACTACAGCTCCTGGGTCAAATTGGACCCTCCACTTGTTTTTGTAAATAAAATTTTATTGGAACCCAGCCATGCTTATTTGGGTATTTTTTGTCTACAATTGTTTTTGTGCTGCATTGGCAGAGTTGAGTAGTTGTGTAGGTGTGACCAGAGACCTTATGGCCTGCAAAGCTGAAAGTATTTACCACCTGGCTTTTTACAGAAAAAGTTTCCCAACCCCTGATCTCTCTCATAGGTTTTTCTTTCTCAAATTTTTTTATTGTGGCAAAATACACATAACATAAAATTTACCATCCCAACCATTTTTAATTGTACAGTTAAGTGATGTTGAATAACTTCACATTATTGTGCAACCATTACCACCATCCATCTCCAGAACTTTTTCATCTTCCCAAACTAAACCTCTACCTGTGGAGTGATAACTCCCCGATTCCCCTCTTCCCCAGCCTCTGGCAACCACTGTTCTACTTTCCGTCTTTATGAATTTGACTACTCTAGTGACTTCATATAAGTAGAATCATATAGTATTTGTCTTTTTGTGACTGGCTCATTTCACTCAGCATAATGTCCTCAAGGTTCATCCATGATCTAGCACGTGTTAGGATTTCTTCCCCTTCTAAGGCTGAATAATATTCCATTGTATGAATATACCACATTTTGCCGATTCATTCATCCATTAGTGAACACTTGGGTTGCTTCCCTGTTTTAACAATTATGAATAAGCTGCTATGAACATGGGTGTAAAATACATCCTCAAGGCCCAGCTTTTAATTCTTTTGGATATAAACCCAGACATGGAATTCCTGGGTCATATGATAATCCTATTTTCAATTTTTTGAGGAGCTGCCATTTTCTACAGCAATGACATCATTTTATATTCCAACCACAAGAGTTTCAATTTCTCCACATCCTTGCCAACACTTACTATTTTCTGTTTCTGATTTTGTTTTATTTTTTTATAGTAGTAACCCTAATTTCCTAGGTTTTTGTACCTACTACCTACCCTACCTACCCCCAACACTCTGCCTCAAGTCACTTGTGTCCTCAGACCAACAAGATGGTCAGAGCCTGCAGGCATGCAGAGTCATCTCTGCACCCCCTTAAGGGACCAGCATACTTGTCATCTTGAATGGTCCCAGAATTCTAGGAGCCTACACTCTACAGGGAGAAGTAAAAAATAATCTCCTCTGCATACGCCCAAAAGAGCAAGGGAAGAGCACCAAGCTGGTCATGGCTGGGAGTACCTTAGGGCCACGAACAGGGCATGGCTACAGTAGGCTCCCTCCCTCTGGTCTCTGCCCTGTCCATTATCCTGCACACCATAGGCCACAGAGTTCTCTCTAAAACACACCTGTGATACCAAACTCTGTTCAATGCCTCTTCATTGCCTCATTGCTAAAAAATAAAGTATAGGTTTTTTTTGAAGATCAGTGCAAGGATTGGTTGACCCTATCATCCCAGCCATGGCTCCAGTGACTCCCTTCTGTCCCCTCTGTTTCAGGGACGCTGGACACCCCCATTTCCTGAGTATGCGTACATTGCGCCCTTCTTAGCTTTCCAGGCCCAGCTCCAGTGTCTTACCCACACACCCTTCCCTCGGCCAAAAGGTTTCACATGCTCCTTCCAGTTCCTACAGCCCATTCAAGCTTTCTGCTGTGGTGCGTGTCATACCTGGTGTAGGAGAAAGAGCAGGGATAGAAATCTGAAGATCTGAGTCTGATCCAGCCTCTCCCACTAGCTGGCTCTTTGTCTTGGATGAGTCACTCCACCTCTTGTTTCTCCATACTTAGAAAAAGGAAATTGGGCCAGGTCATCGGGAGGTTTCCATCTATAGATAAAGCTCCAGCACCCTCATTATCTGTATTCCCCTAATTTCCCTGCCAGACTGGGTATCAGTGGGGGCTATGTTCTAAGACCCCCAGAGGATGCCTGAAACCACAGATAGTACCGAACCTTATATATACTATGTTTTTCCTATACATACATACCTATGATAAAGTTTAATTTATAAATTAGGCACAGTAAGAGATGAACAACAACTAATAATATCAGAATAATTATAACAATAGACTTATAAAAGTTCTGTGAATGGCTTTGGGGCCATTATTAAGTAAAGAAAGGGTTACCTGAACACAAGCACTATGATACCGTGACAGTTGATCTGATAACCTAGATGGGTACTCAGTGACCAACGAGTGGGCGGGGAGTGCACACAGTGTGGAGACGGGTACACATCTTGGGTGGACAGTGCAGGGCAGCACAAGATTTCATCACGCTAATCAGAATGGCAGGCAATTTAAAACTTATGGATTGTTTATTTCTGGAATTTTCCATGTAATATTCTCAGACCATGGTTTACCACTGGTAATTGAAACCTCAAAAGTGTTCCTGCGGATGAGGAAGGGGATGGGGCTACTGCAATTCATTCTTTGATCGCCACTCCCAACACCCACTGTAGAGCCTTCCGTGTGGCGAGTGCTCAGAGGATGCTTCTTTGATGGGGAGCTGTGGGGCCCCACAATGTTTTCTGGGCCTTGCTCATGACATGCCCTTTGTCTAGAATGCCCTCTTCCTCTCATCTTTCTTGCTGACAAACTCTTCCTCATCCTCAAAGAACCAACTCATATGTCATCTCCTCTGAGGCCTCTCGCCTCTCCTGAGCTTCTGCAGCTGTCATCGTACCCAAATCGACAGCCCGTTATCTTTTCTACTGGACTGTGGAACCCTGGGGGTCACACGCATCTCTTCCTCGTCGTCGTCATTGGCACTCCAGGGCTCTTGCCAGCTGTTTGCAGACAGGAGGTGGAGTCAGTGGACCTGAGCAGAAAGCAGCATGGAGTCCATGGAATGGTCAGATGCTCTGTTTCATTCTGGCTGTGCAGGGTCTCAGGATGTAGCTTTACAGAGCCCAGGCCTCATGCCTGTAGCAGTGAGTGGCATTAGCTCCCCACGTCCCCTCTCCTTGTTCTCCTGGGTGAGGCCATCACCCTCCAGCAGCCCCTTCTCAGCAACATCCCACAAGTGTGGTTGCTGCATCCAGTGGCTCCTGGCATCTGACCCTTGGCAGGGGCAGCTAAGCAGATCCAGGAGCTGGGGTGGGGGTGAGGGTATGGGGAGGGGGAGGCTGGCCTGCCAGTGGAGCTCTGCAGAGTGAGCCTGAGTTAACACGGGGATCGATGCCCTCACTCAAGAGCCCTAACGACCCAGCACAGCTTCGTCCTTCAGCCTAAATGACCATGCTGTGTAAGCAGGCATATGGGAAAATAGAGCACAGGATGCTGCCTGCCCCCAAAGGGTCCCAGGCTTCAGGAATGGGGGGAAGCAGAAAGGGCTGGGGCAGCCGTGAGGGCAGGCTAGAACGGTTTCCCAAAGCTGCTTAGGCATCAGAATGGCCTGGGGGATTTTCCTTTGTGTTTTATCAGGAGATAGTGTATTTTCTTTCTCTAGATCCATAAATGAAATAGAAATGGATGGTAATATCTAAAAACGCCTGATCTGATTGATAGGGTTTACCAATCTACCTGATGTCTGAGTGAGCTGAGTGTGTAAGTATGGGTGGTTCAGGCACAAGGCCAGGAGCGATCATTGAAAGCGTGTTCAGAGAGGAGGACCTCAACTTGGGCAATTCAAGAGACCAGGGGATGTGTGGGCCGTGGGGGCGGCAGGGAAAGATGTAAGACGCTACCATGTAAGACGGATCTCAAGTGAGACACAAAGTTCCCACTAATGGCCAAAGTTGGGGCTGTGGCGAATATCAGGAGTGTGGTTCCAAGGCATTATACAAGAGTGGAGGAGAGAAGCCTTCTGTCTGTTTGTTTAAACCACTGACTCTTGTGCTCTTGAGTCGGCCTCCTCGGAAGCAAGGCCCTTGATTTCCAGCATAGCCAGCATGGCATGGGCCCAAGGACAACTGCTGTCAGCCTCAGGGATAGACAGGGGCACTGAGAGGCGTTAAAGAGCTGAGGTGTTGGCCCAGGTCTACCAAGTATTAGCTGTGTGATCGTCAGCTGCCTAGCTCATACTTCTCTTTGTCCCTTTTTCTTCATGTGATCAAAATAGAAATAAGAACACCTCCCACGGAGCTTTGTTGGAAGGATTAGAGGAGATAATGCAGGTGGAGGTGTTTGTTGGTGCACTGCCCCTGGCATGTGGACCCAGGGCCTATCATCCCCCTGCCTGTGCTAATCATTAAGCCTCAGGAGGAGCTCTGTGTGCTTTGTGATTTGTAGGGGCAGGTGGGGTGGGAGTGGGGTGGTGGCTTAAGCCTTGAGCCCAGATACCCACACCCTTTCAGATGACACTGACAAAGCCCACCTGGTTTGGGTCCTCCCAGGCCACCAGTACTATGTCTGCTCGCATACCTTGGCAGAGGTGGAAAGGCCTGGGCACGGGCACAGTGCTCCTGCAGGGTGCAGGATGTCCATATGCTTCCCAGGCTTCCATGCCTGGTGGGTGGCCCAGTACTGACTGCCCTGAAACACTGAGCCCAGCTGGAGGATTCCAGAGGCAAAGAGGGCCTTCGGGACTGCATTGCTCTGATAAGAACCTGGCTATTCACAGAGGGAAGGGCTCCCTTAAGGTCACACAGCAAATTAGTGTCCGAGCCAGTGGCTGCCGGAAACCCCCTTACGGAACTCAAGTCTGGCTGAGGATTGTCACAAGTTGGGGTTGGGAAGAGGGTGGACATTCTTTCCTGGAGGCCATATGCCCCACCGCAAGGGAGAGATGGGCCCAAACCTGGGGATCTGTAGCCTCTTACCAAATGAACACATGACTTCTCATCTCTGATTCCTTTAGCACAAAGTAAATTTAGGGAACATTCAGATAAGCAAAGAGCAGGAATGGGGTGGGGGTGGGAGGTAGGGGCGGCAATGCTCTTTCTGGGTTGGCACTTTCGGTGCCAGGTAAGGACAGGGACAAAGGTCCGGCTGCTGGGTCCCCTTTGAAAGATTCAAGCTAAGCCCAAAATATTTCAGGTCAAACATTGTGTATGTTTCACTGGCGTCATTTTGCTGCCCTCTGCATTGCCCTTCTGGACCTAAGCAAGCTTGGGAGACCCATTTGCTTACTCTGTCTGCAGCTTTGCAATAGGAGTCTCAGGAAATGGTCCAGATCTCTGCAGCAGCCCTGGGGACTCTCAACAGAATCAAGTGCCACTGGCCATGCGGAGGGTGGGCACCTTGGTGGTGGGAGCATGACAGCTGTGGGCCAGAGGCAGGCCTGGCCACACCCTGCCTGTTGGCTCAGAAAGGGCAGTTCAGGAAGAATCTGTGCCCGGACAACTTTGACACCTTGTCTTTCCAAGGCCAAGGATTGCCTTATTCATCTAGAAAACTCCTGAACTGAAGGTGGTCATTCTCCCTGCCCCTCCAACAACCACCCTAGCATTAGTGGAAAACACTCTTTGAGAGAGAAGACCTTTTCCCTTTGGTGGGTCCCCAGGAGACATCAGAGAGCAGGCTATAAGAGAAAGATCTCGGAGCCAGGGAGTCTGGGGACCTGGGTCCTAACCCTCACTGGATGACTTTGAGGCAAGTCAACCTCTAGGGATCATCTTATAAAATGAGGAGGAAGCCAACTGGCCTGCCTGACCCACAAGTAGTTGTATAAATCAAATGGGAAGTCAGTGGAAGTGTGTTATAAACTGTGATGCACTCCCCAAGTGGCAAAGACCCCCCTGCCCTCATCCCTGACACCTCTGCCAGTCTTCCTGGGCTCCTGCTGACCATCCAAACGGAGCACTGGGCAACACTGCTAAACGTCAGGAAGGCGTGCAAAATTCTCAAAGCTACTATGTCAAGAGAGCTCATGCTCTCTCCCGAACTCCACTGCTACTCGAGTCTTCTCTGCCCAAGGAGCAGCATCTCCTTCGAGGTGGCCACATGAACCAGCAACCTGGACATCCGCCGGAGTAGATTCCAAGGCCATGGCTTACTTTTTCTTCCATGGGCCGGCAAGAAGTCATTGATTTTCAGAGGACCCGAGGGCTGAAGAATTTGCAGAGGAAGAAACCCCAGCAACTGGGGGAGTAGAGTGGAGGGTGAGGGGGACGAGGGGGACTTCATTGCTCTTTAGCAAAGGAGGCTCTTGGAGAGAAAGGTGGCAGGGCACCCAATGGGGAGAGCCTGGGGGTGGGACAGAGGCTTGTTTGAGTGAAGAAGAGGAAGAGTTAAGGTGGGAGGGGGCCCCCCTCGTGAACACACTCTGAGGTCTAGGCAAAAAGGAATAACGGAACAGGAGAGCAGATGGGAGGGACAGCCTGCCCTGCAACACGACAGAAAAGAACCACTTAAACCTTCAGGGTTTTGTTTGGGGAGCGGGAAGGGGCAATGTTTGGAACTGGTAGAGAAGTGGCCATCACACCCTTCCCAGGTGCACTGGTCACCCATGGTGTCAGTAATGCTTGCCGGTGGGCTGCATATCACATAGGACACATCTTGGCATGGCCCCTGCCTACCTCACCAGCCCCAACCAGAGTGGACTGTGGTCCTCCAGGCATGGCTTCCTTCCGACTCCTGACTGCCAAGCTCTCTCCCCATCAGGCCAGCTCGCCACCTCTCTAGAACATTCTGCTCCCCACTCTTCCCACAGAGGCCCTTCCTCACCACTGGGTCTCACTTGAACATCACTTCCTGATGAACCTGGGAAACAACGTCCCCTCCCTGCTCCCCTTTATAACATGGATCACAATATGTATTCATTTACGTATTTTATTTATTTACATTGAGGTGAAATTCATATCAGTTTACCATTTGAAAGTGTACAATCGAGTGTCTTTCAGTACGTGTACAATGTTGTGCAACAGGCACCTCTATCTAGTTCCAAAACGTCTTCAGCACCCCAAAAGGAAATCCCACACCCATTAAGCAGTCACCCCTATTCCCCCTTCCCCTCAGCCCCCAGCAACCACTAGTCTGCTTTCTGTCTCTACGAATTTTCCTTTCTGGCCATTTCATATAAACAGAACTGTGCACGTGGGGCCTTGTGTGGCTGGCGTCTTTCACTCAGTGTGCTTTCAAGGTTCATCCACGTGGGGGCGTGTATCCATACGCACTTCCTTCCATTTTATGACTGACTGACATCCCGTTGTATGGACACGCTGCATTCTCTTATCCATTTTGGACATTTGGTTTGTTTCCAGCTTTTACTGCTATGGACGTTCACATACAGGTATTTGTTTGAATACCTATTTTCAATGCTTTGGGGCATATTCTTAGCGTGAATTGCTGGGTCATATGGTAATTCTATGTTTAACTTTTTGAGGCATCGTTAATTTATTTTTGATGTCTTCCTAACCTCTAGATGTCTAGACCTGCACCATCCAATACAGTAGTCAGCAGCCCCATGTGCTTATTTACATTTAAATTAGTTAAAATTGAATAGAATTAAAGATTCATATCCTCAGTCACACTAGTGACATTTCACGTGCTCATGTGATTAGCGGTTACCGTATTTCCATCATCCCAGAAAGTGCTATTGGACAGCACGGTAAGACCCTCCCTGAGGGCAGGGACCAAATCTATCTAGTTTATCACAATACACCCAATGCTTAGGGAGGCACCTTTCACCTAGGATTGCTATTTTAGGAAGGGAGGGAGGGAAGGAACGGAGGGAGAGGCGGTTGCTTTCAGAGTGATTTCTTCATTAGATTTTCTCAACAAAACTGTAAGGGAGGCAAGAAAAAATGACTTTCCCTCTTTTTGCTGATGAAGAATAGGCTGAGGGAGAGAAATCCCATATCCAGTGTCATAGAGCTGGTTCAAATCATGGCCCTAGACCCTCCCACTGTCTCCAGCAGCCAGACCTTCAGGGGCTCCGGAGATGTCCAGACGGGAGAGTGAGTAGGCAGCCTGGGGGCTGGAAAACACCAGCCGCAGCAGACAAATCAGTCTGGCGGTCACAGAGTTAAGGCATTTCCCATCTGCAGTGGACTTTGAGTACGACCTGATTCACTCTTCGTATTTTCTAGATGAGGAAAGAGGCTGCAAGAAATTATGTGTGCGCAGGGTTAGTTAAGAGGCAAAGGGGCTGGGGTGGGACCAGCCCTTGGGGGGCTTGGAGGGCAGGGCTGTGGTTTTGGGGAGTCGCTAAAAGGTTTACAGCAGAGAGACCAGTTTCATGGCTCCTTAATAAGATCAATCTGGTGGCATCCACAGCTGGACCAGAACAACCTGAGACTGAGGGAGAGACCAGCTGGGGAACACCTGTAACCTGAAGCAGGATGGGGATGCTAGGATGGATGGGGATCAGAGAAATCTGAATAGCAGGAAAGAAGACTATTTGGGGCGGGGGAGGGGGGGATTGTTATACAGGGCAGATAGGCTCACTGTGGGGTTGGATACAGAGCTGAAGAAGAAAGAGTTCCGCATTCAGCTAACAGTCCAGAACAACCGCAGGCTTCTGACACCGTTCTGGAAGCTGACAGAAGAGACTTAGCTCGTTAGAGCCAACCACGGTCTGCACCAGACCTCATGAATTCTCTCTTGCAGTGACTGGAGGGTGACGGCTTGGAGATCACAGTGACCCAAGTAACGTGACACATGTGGACAGATCAGGGCTTTGCAAGAGACCAACGTGAAGAATGGTGGGCATGGGAAGGGCTGAAGCCTCCTGTGGTGCGCCTGTTTGCAGGGTGCTCAGGAGTTTGGGGTTTGTTGTTACTAATAACGCAACCTGGATATAGAGGAATATGAGCGAATTTCACTGGCTTATTGCAAGTATCTACATAATGATAGGACTTTAGGCCTTCTAGGTTAGTGTATACACATCTTTTTTTCGCTGTCATATCCCTAAAAAGCCATTTTAGACATTCCCCCCCTCCATTGTAACCCTTCTTAGAATTTTAATACTCCAGATGGCTGTTTATGTGCAGCTGTGTTTATATATAAAAAGAGCAAGATTTATTTTTTGCAATTTTTGCCCCTCTGGGGGTGATCCTGCCCCATTGAGAATGCAAGCTGGAGATCAAAGCTTCCCCAGTTGTTATGGGGCTCACAGAGTTTCTCATATGTCTCACCAACACGGCCACTTTTGCTTCCTGAGAACTTGTCTGGCTGCCCCTGATTTGCACGTCCTGCAGAGGGCCCTGCACTCCCAAGGTCACCCTCCCACACTCCCAAAGTAACAAAAGCCTTGAGGAGCTAA
This sequence comes from Hipposideros armiger, assembly GCF_001890085.2. Lineage (NCBI taxonomy): Eukaryota > Metazoa > Chordata > Mammalia > Chiroptera > Hipposideridae > Hipposideros > Hipposideros armiger. Next base: position 382,526 of record NW_017731603.1, on the reverse strand, counting down.
CTGCACCAGGTTTCCTGCAGATCTCACCACCCCAAACCCTGCTGATGTCCCACAGAAAGGAGGTATGTGCCCCTATCCCCTCTGTATCCTCTGTGTCTTCTGGCTGGAGATCTGAAAACGATCCTTCAGCTGAGGCTAGCCTGGACACTGAGCAAGACATGCTATCTCTCCAGCTTCATGTCTGCCCCCAGGACTCCCGAAATGTGCTTCTTGAAGAGCCCTTTTATCAACTACAGATCCGCAGCCACAGGCAAATCCCAGCTCAGGCAAAGTTGCTCTTCACCACACAATGGAAAGTTCGCAATATGTCCTCACTCTCATTAAGTCACGTTATTGTTCTGACAGCAGTCCATTTCACAGATGAGAGACCTGAGACTCGGCAGGTTCGGAACTGAAGAAAGGCCACAAGAGTGAGTGGTTCCAGGGCCTATTTTCTTCAGAGCCTCCCCAGCACTGCTGGGACATGTCCATTCTCTCTGGTGTAGCACAGACCCACTCAAAGGGCGGTCCTCACATCAGCACCTATCCACACCGAGGTAAGTATGGGAATTGAGAGTAAACATTTAGAAGTGTTTATAGCCATTTGGGGGAGAAATTTTATGCCCACTAATTCTAATAATAAAAACTTCCAGCCTCAGACACTGGGTTTTTGTTTTTTTAATTTTTGTTTTCATTTTTCCAATGATTCATTTTTATTGTATTTTATGAAAGTATCGATCTGTGATGGGTTGAAAAAAAAATTTTTTTTAAGCTGCTCCTTCACTGCTGATAGAGTGAGAAGCATGGTGTGGAGGCTGCATTAAATACTGTACACAACATGGAAGGTCTTTGACCTCAGGGTTCAAAACAGAAAAATAACTTGTGGCTGTTTGGCTGAGCTAACAGGTGGACGGAGCTCAAAGGTCTCTCTTTTCGCCAGGGGGAGACACAGCTTCAAGGTCATCAAAGCCTGGCTTCCAGCCTCAGGGCATGGCTTCCCGTTGCCCCACACTTACTTCTGGAGAGGACCTGGCTGCTCAGCCCAGCAATGGGGCCTCAAGGCAGGACACCCCACTGCTCTGCTCAGACTCATCTTTTCCTCAAAGCCACCTCTGAAGTTTTCACAGATGTTTAATGAGCACTCAAGCATGTGCCCCACACCAAGGACTCAACTGTGATTCAGGCTCTTGCCATAGGAGCCTGCAGGTCTGGTGATATGGGTAGAGGTAGAAATAATTTTATATATATATATTTATTTATATTTATATTTATTTCGTATGTGTGAAGTAGTTTGGGAGCACAGGGCAGGGAATGTCTGGCTTTGCCACAGTGGAAGTGACTCGAAAACTGAATCTTAAGGTGGAGTGTAGGAGTTGCCGGCAAAGTGAGGAAGGGCGCTGTGACCAGGAGACTGGCACAGGTCAAAAGTCGGGAGGATTATGTCGTGGCCTGGGGAACATTGAGCACTTCCGCATGGCTGTGGTTTGGACGA
>NW_017731603.1:377084-380599 GCF_001890085.2 Hipposideros armiger | reverse complement strand
AGTCTATCTCTGAAGGCTGAGTCCCTTGGTCTCGCTCTTAAATCTTACTTCTGTCTCTTGTTCTTATTCAATCTGCGTCGCCCCTCTCGTGTCCCATTTGCCCTTGCCACGCTGGACGTGACACCGGCAGAATAATAAAGATGGCCGGACTCGGCAGTGCCTTGGGGAGGGGGCAGGAAATACACTTCGGGGATAATTAGGAGTAGAGTTGAGCTGGAAGACCCAGGGGATCTCTTTGCGGGCATGAGGGGATGTAAGTTTGAATTTGGGGGCTCATAGCAATGGCGGACAAGGATGAGAAAGCCTCTTTCTGAGCCACAGCAGGTGTTGGGGTCAAGGGCAGGAAATGAGGAGCGGTAAGGCCAGACTGGCAGCCTCTTTTTCTTCAGGGAAGACCTCTCCTAGGCCCTTTGTGTTTGCCAGTCTGCCGATACCGGTCCCGACAGGACTCCCAGATGACTCTGAAACCTGGCAGGTGATTCCCCCCCGCCAGTAGTCAGGACCAGGGATGGGCTTACCCCTGCTCGTACTGCCTGATTGCCCCCTTAGCTCGGCCGCCTTGAGACAGAGGAGATGATACCTTTAACCTGAAGCAACCTGCTGCTCTTGGAGAAAGCCGAATCACAGATTAGAAGGGAGTTTAGAGGTTATCTGCTCAAAACCATTTCTTTATAAGAAAGGAAGGCTCCAAGAGGTGCAAAGCGAGGGCAATGAACTTGGGCCTATCTGAGCCCTCTTAGTGTTCCTCTTGCGACAGCAGTGCCAGGGCAGGGTGTCATCGCCCCTGCGGGGCCGGAGCCAGAGGTGAGGGATGCCTCTCCATTAGCACAAGGACGGATCATCCGAGGTCCGAGCAGCCTTTGCCAGCTGAGGCAACAGGTGACTGCTGCATTTACTTTATATATTTTATCCAGGATGTTTAGTTCATTTCAGTGAGAGGGGAGAGATAGGCGCCTGGACCACCCTGTCAGAAACAGGAGCGTCTCAGGTTCCTAACTACTGGGCGATTTTTGGACAAGCCAATCTCTGGGCTTGTTTTCCTGTCCTAACAGTAAGATTAGGTAGTTAGCAGGCTCTCCTCCACTCCTAGTTATAGCATTCCTGTGCCCTGCCCCATCTTGGCTACGCCTTGGGCTGTGTGCCCCAATGGGGCTCTTGCCCGAGAGCCCATGGCTGCACTCCTATGGCCACCCAGAGCTTCCTCTTGAGCCTGTCAAGTTGGTCCTGCACAAACTGACAGCGAACACGGGAGGAGAGCCACTGAAGCATAGATAACAGCAACATTCCTGCCCAGCTCTGCTGACTCCTGAAGGTCCCCCAGGAACAGAGCCCTGAAATAGAAAACAAAAGACATCAGCTCTAGTCCTGGCTCAGCCACCATAATGGCATCTGCCTTATTTAACCTGCATTTATAATAATTTGAAAGTGATTTTCTACCCATTATGTCAAGTGATTGTCACAAAAGCCCTTTGAGATAAGCAAGATGTGTGTTTCTGTTTTACAAACAGGAAAAATGAGCATCAGAAGGGTTAAGTGAATTGCCTGAAGTGATGTTAGTTTGGAAAGAGCTTGTACTTTGGAATTAGACCTGAAAGCCACATTGCAGTTATGCCAATTACGTCACTTCACTTTTGATTTCCCAGCTGTACAACAGAACAATAAATTCACGTCCAATTCTCCCCACTTCCCTCCTTTAGGTCACCCTATATTTGAGCACTAGCAGTGAGTCAGCTGCACGGTGAACCAAAGGCCTTTGGGAGTGTGGGGGGCTGGAGACTGGCCTGTTAAGGCCCCACAAGTCCCTACCCCAAGTGTATTGGAGCCTCCTAACCTTGGGTCTCTCCAAGGTGACGGAAGAGGACCTCGGTGCAGCAAAGGGTGAGGGCAGGAGGAGCCATCAGTCCAGGTGTGGAGACTCTTTGGAGCTCTTAGTCTCCATAAGCATCACACGCAAAGGCACATGCATGTTTTGTGGTGTTGGGTCAGGTCCTGCCATCTGTATTTGTCTTGGTCATTGCTAATAATTAGATCATAGATGAAAGAGCACTGACCTTTGAGTCAGAAAATCTGAATTTCGGGTCTTTGTTCTGCCACTAATTTGCTATGTGACCTTGGTCAAGGCCTTCGTCCTTGCTGGGCCTCAGCCATTTTGTTGGTGTAATGAGGCTTTTCCAGGTCTAAAGATAATGATGTTAGGAAATGAGCATATGCACTTGAACTTAGTAAACTTGAAAGCAGAACCAAAGGTCTCCAGTGCAGCTCCTTCTCCCAGGGAAGGACTACTCAGTCCACAGACATTGTCTGCATGAGTGGACACTCAATAAATAGCTGTTGCATGCATGAATGAATGGTTTTAGGTTTTCCCCATTTATCATTCAGACACTCATTAAGGTAGTGCAATTTGGTGGAAAGGGCATGGGCTACAGAGTTAGACAAATTCCATCTCTGCTTATAAACTGTGGGACCTCGAGCAAGCTATTTAACCTCTCTGAGCCTTACTGGTCTTGGCAGGATTGTTATGAGGATTGAAACAGATAATAGATTTAAAAGGTTTAACACGGTGCTTAGTGAATGGTAAATGTTCTAGAAATGTTATTAATCATCAGTTCTGATTGCCAAAAACACAAACGTTGGCAGTGGCACCAAGGACCTGGCTTTACTGATACAATGACAATGACAATAATAATAAAACACTTATAGGGGCTTATTAGGTTTTAGTGTTCTGGAATTTTTAGTTTCTATTGTATTTACCTGATTTTGTCTTTCTAATACTGTAAGGTAGGTATTACTCCCACTTTACAGACGAGGGGGCTGAGGTTCAGAGAAATAAAATGACCTGGTCAAGAAAGGTCACACGGCCAACAGGGGCAAGAGCTAGAACTAGAAGCCAGGAGAATTCCCATATTTTCGGGGCCTAGCTTGTGGTCCATCATGCCATTGTCCCTCCCTGAGAGGGACACGGGGACACACAGTAAAAGTGCACAATGACCTTATCTGATATGAGAATAAAAAATTAGACACATTCCCCAAGTATTCTCAAGTGGGCATCAGCTGTTCTTTCTTCCCCTGGTTTCCCACTGGACAGCCAGCCGTCTTTTTTTGTATGTATTGTGGTGTTAGTTCTCCTCGTTAGGTTTCGAGGAGGCTCCTCTTGTGGTATTCTGGGATTTACTGAGCAAGTCTGATTTTCCCTCAACTTATCCTTCAGTATTTCTTGTTCCTCTTTCAGTCTGCAGACTCGTAGAAGCATCCTTCTGCAGTAAGACCTCCATCTCCTTAGCTAGTAACTTCATGATCAGAACGACATGGATGTTCCTACCATGATTTTGTGCTTAAATAATTCCCCCTGGGCCGGCCGAGTGGCGCGGTGGTTGAGAACTCGCTTGGGATGCCAGAGGGCCCCGGTTCGGATCCCACATAGGAGGGCCAGTGACACTGCCCTCCACAGCTAAGATGCTGAACAACAGCTCAACCTGGAGCTGGGCTGCTGTGAGTCGCCGGGGACGGCGTAGGCT
>NW_017731603.1:357792-376644 GCF_001890085.2 Hipposideros armiger | reverse complement strand
CCATAGTATCCTCTGATGACATCCCATAGAGTTTTAGCCATTTGGTTTGGAGTTGAGGGCAAGGCCAATGTCTTCAGGGAACATCATTACTATGTACATGCTTCCCTTCTTCGCTCTATCCCTGCTTAATTCACTAGGCTACGAGAAACCATGGGCCGAAGTCCCAGTAAGACCTGGGCTCAGCAGCTCAGCAAAATGACATCACAACAGTGTCTGCAACAGCTGAATGTTAGGACCCTCCACCAGGGCAGTAGCGGTGGCAACGGAATAAAAGGAGCAGATGGAAAACACTGTCGGAGGTAGAATCTGTTGAACACAGCAACTTATTTTTGCAAGGGTGGGAGACAAGAGAAGTAAAAATCGTTCTGAAATTCTGACACAGTGACAGGAAGAAGAGTGGTGCCATTAATAGAAATGAAGAAGTTCACAGGAAGAGCTGATTCTCTTTTCACAGGAAAGGAAGATGACCAATTCAGTTTTGCACCAAAAGCGGTGACGGTTACACCTGGATAGACCCAAAGAACACATGTGCCGAGACCTGTCCCTTGACTCGAGGAGGTGACATTGAGTTTGGGGTGCTAGTGGGACATTCAGCTTTGCATGAGTAAGAGGTGAGTGGGTGTAGATTCGAGATACAGAGTCATCCCAAATGCGGTCCCTAAAGGAGAAAATGTTGAGTGAGCCAAGGCCAAGAACATTTAGGGGGAGGAGGAGAAACAAATGGAGACACAAAACAGTAGAATCGGATTGTGTACCGTCAAAGAAGCAAGGGAGCATGGCATTGTGAGAGGAAGGCATGTTGGCTTGCCAGATGCCTCTAAGAGGGCTGAGAAGGGGCGCTGGACTTGACAGTGATCTTTCAGAGAGAGTTTTAGGAGGCTTGATAGGAACAGGATCTGGAAGTCAGTCTACTTTGCATTCTAGAACTCAGTATTTCTGCTGGGCCGAACCTGTTATCTCCCTGACCATTTGTGTCCTCACCTGCAAAAGTGAAGTAACAATACCTACCTTTGGCTTTGATGTGAGGGGTAAGGTCAGGAGGGGGAAGGATAAGAACCACCATCTACTGAATCCTTACTCTATAGGTGTTGTCCACTGTTTGAGACTCCTTTGCACACCTTAACCTATCAGAATTGGAGAAGACTGTAATGGTCAGAGAAATGAATGGGAAACAGAAAGTAGATCCAGAGAGGGTTGACTACTCATTCACAAAATTCGGGCATAAATGGACTATCAAAGATAGGGGCCATGGCTTGAGAAAAAGTCGACTTTGAAGATTTTTTTAAATATTAGGAGTGATTTGGCCATATTTATCAGCCAAGGAAAGGAAGAGACAGAAGGAGCCAGGAAGAGTGGTCTGCTTGGCCAGCTGGTCCTCTGACTGTGAGGTGCTTTGTCAGAATCATACAAGGTTGGACAATTAAGTTTGCGAACTCATCCTAGAAAAAGTGCTACCTACCTCATTGCTGAATATCACTATGGTCACCTTTGAAGTCCTCCCCTTGGAGAGCTATGTACTGACGCCAGGGCCTAGTCCACCCTTCAAAGCAATTTTGGAACTCTTTTTCTGGAATGGCCATCAGAGCTGTCGTTGTACTACCCTCAATGTCCTGAATGTCATCAAAATGTCTTTCTTTCAATATGTCTTTTATCTTCGGGTAAAGAAAGAAGTCATTGGAGGCCAGATCAGGTGAGTAGGGAAGGTGTTCCAATACAATTATTTGTTTACTGGCTAAATGCTCCCTCATGGACAGTGCCATGTGAGCTGGTGCATTGTCGTGATGCAAGAGCCATGAATTATTGGAGCAAAGTTCAGGTCGTCTAACTTTTTCATGCAGCCTCTTGAGCACTTCCAAATAATAAACTTGGTTAACTGTCCAGTTGGTACAAATTCATAATGAATAATCCCTCTGATATCAAAAAAAGATTAACAACACCATTGCCACAAGTTCGTGAACTTAATTGTCATACCGCGTATTCCCTCTTTGGGTGGTCTTTCACTTTCACTCTCCCTTTCCTTCTGATTAACCAGTCTCTTTGCTTCTGTGACCCTGCCAGTCTACCAGCAGACATCAGAGACTCCTTGTTAGGTAAAATGGAAAGCCCCCCTCAGCTGTTCTGTAGGGACTGGTGGCACAGACTCCACCCCTCCAGGCCCTTTCTTTCTACTCTGCCCAGCCTTTCACCTACTTGGCTGGCAGAGAAGATGTGGGCTCCAAGCCACCCAGGCTGCTCTCTTTTTTCTCTGATAAAGTGTAATGATGACAACTAGTTCCTGGCAGGATCTCCAGGAAGCCGCAGTACTTGGTACTGCTGTAGGTAGTGGGGAGGGCTTCTGTGGGCCAGGAGGAGGCCATGGGAACCACGTCTTTCTCTGAGATCACCCTTTTCTTAAGTGACTCTGGGGTCAGCTGGGTACCATAGGGTTTTCTCTAAGGGAACATTCTCATCAGTCCGTCCTAGTAGTGACAGCAATAAATAATAGAGTAGGAATGGGGCAGATGGGGGCACGGCAGTGTCTGCTGTGGGCTCTAGCCTTCTAAAGTTCTGTTAGTTCAGGCTCCCTCCTGGTCTCTCTCCTTGAGCAGTGCAGTGGCCACTGAGCTGATCTTGCTGCTTCCAGGGTTTCTCCCCTACATCCCATCCAAGCTCCAGCACGCCTCGAGTTCTCCTTCTGTACCATAGATCTAGTCATAGCACATTCCAGCTTTATGAATTTTCCTACCTCTACCAGGATGAAGTCCTCCATCTTTACCCAAAGCATACGAGGCTTTTCCCAGCTCAAGCTGTGCCTGTAGCAGGTTTCACCAGAACCCTCACTGGAGCCATTCCTTGTTTTATTATTCGTTCATTCATTTGTGTCTTTAGCAAATGTTTTTCAGGTCCTACTCTGGGTAGTGCTATGTTGGAATCTGCTGGGAACCCCACACCCTGGCCGGTCCACACTTCTTGCCCACCCCAAATACACTTGCTGCCTTTTAGGGCTTTCTCACGTGCCCTTTTCTCAGCCTGTGAAGCCCCTCCATGAGATAGTCCCTGGGATCGCTCTTTCAGGTAGCACGTCTTCCTCCCAGCTCCAGGACCTTTGAAATTTTTTTATTAAAGTTATTAATCTACTGTGTTCATCTTTTTTGGAAAAAAAAATCACAATCTCGGTTCCTGTGTCAGTAAACGTTGAACAGGCATAAGAGTCAGTGTGCTCTCCCTTGCATTTGCTTCATCCTCTTATCTTGTGAGCAAGGCTTTTGGTTTGGATGTCTGTTCCTACTCTTCAAAGCCAGAGGCCTTGTTCTCTTCCTGCCTGGAGTCTGCGGCATGAATGAAGGACCTGACTGACAGCACCCTGATGATAGTGCTAGAGAGGAGGCCAACCACTGTGGGAATGGCATGAAGGGGCTCCCCCCACCCACTGCCTCCTTCCTCACCAGTTGGCCGTCGTGAGCTTCCCACCCCTGCTGCATCAAACTGCTCCCCAGCAAAGTTTCTACAATGGTTCCTTTCCACTGGCCTCATTAGGAGAGAGGCAGTGTGGTGTCGGGACACGATCCTGCTGTGCCACTTGCTGCTAACCATGTGCACTTGGCAATTTCATCTTAAACCATGTTTACGTATAACAATATGGATCCTGTTTACCTTACAGGGTTGGGAGAGAAGCTGATGAGAGTGTGTTAACACCCAGGGACCTGGAAATCATCCCATTGAAATCTGAAGGCCTCTTATTAACTCCTGATTCTCAAGTTTTGCCTTCCGCCTCCCCACCTCCCTCTGTTCATCCTTACTTCCCACTTGTCCTTAGTCAGCCTTCCAGACCAGGTCTCTCGGCCAGCCTTTTCCTCGGGGCTCTGATTCTAAGCAGGTCCATCCCGCTGGGGTCTGGGGGCCTACCGCTCCACCTGTCCTTTTGATACCCCATCTTTATTTCCTGGAGTCTGTACACCACCAGTGCTCAATTAATCGTGTGTAGTCCTGTCACGCTTCCATGTTACGTCTCCCAACTAGGCTGTGAGCTTGCGGAGTCCAGGGCAAGGACAGTGTCTTGTTCATCGGACAAGTAGGACGCTGCCAGGAACTCTAACCTCACCTTGAAATGCTTTTCTAGTTACAAAGAGCACCACCCTCCTCACCCCTCGCCCCCCAAGGCTCTTAGCAGAAGGAAGCAGAGCAGAGGTTCTTTTCTAAGATCGTCTGATTAAAGGGTTCAGAGCCCTAAACAAGCCCGAGGCCAGTTCGTTCCTCCAGGGAGGCTGCAGGAAGGCGCCAATGTGGATGGGCAGCGCGGACAATGTGGAGATATCGAAGTCCCGATTCCAGCGAGCTGGGGAAGGGCTTCACCTAGCCAAGCCCGTCCCGGAGCGCAGCGGGCCAGCCTGGAGGCTCGGCCCCGCCGGTCAGCCCGCCGGTCCGGACCGCGGCGCCCCGCGCCGCCGCGCGGCGGAGCCCTCTTTGTGCCGGCATCAGGTGCAAACGCCGGGGGCGCGCCACGGAGCGCGCGGAGCCTAACAGCCACCCCCCTCCCCCGTTCGACCGCGGGGCCCCTCAGGGACCTCCCGTGCCCTGGGCGGGGCGGGAGGAGGGAGGAGATTGGACACGTAGCGGGCCTTGTGGCAGGGCTAGAATCCGCGCGGCCCGGCGGGCGGGGGAGCCGGAGACCGCCGCTCCAGCCCGCTGGCCTTCGAAAGATCCTCCTGGGCCAATGGCAGGCGGGGCGACGTGCCCGGATTGGTGCAGGCGCTCTGCTGATCACTGTGGAAACCCGGGCGGCGGGGAACGCGGGAGGATGCGGAGCTGGGGGCGGGGGGAGTCCGAGGGGCGGGCGGAGGAGGTGTCTGGGCTCTGAGCACCCGAGAGTTTTTACTGGTGGCAAAAGTCCATCGCGGGCTGGCGGGCGGAGGGCGGGGCGGAAGAAGGGGACTGCTTGGGGCCACTGGGAAGCCAGGGATATTCCTAAGGCTATTTGGCTGGGATACTCCTGAGCCCAGGCGAGGAGGCTGGGGGAGGAGGCGCGGTGGGAGGAGGAGTAGGAGAAGACAAAAGCCGTAGGCGTGGAGGGCCCGGCCGCACACTCGGGCAACCGGCACCGGGAGGCCGCGGTACACCAGGATCCCCGTCAGCAGGCAGCATGGGGAAGGGGGGAAACCAGGGCGAAGGGGCTGCCGAGCGCGAAGCGCCGATGCCCACCTTCAGCTGGGAGGAGATTCAGAAGCACAACCTGCGCACCGACCAGTGGCTCGTCATCGATCGCAAGGTCTACAACATCACCAAATGGTCCAATCGGCACCCGGGGGGCCGCCGGGTCATCGGGCACTACGCAGGGGAAGATGCTACGGTAAGGGTCTGAGGGTTCTCCCGCCACCTTTCTCTGCTGGAGGCGGGAGTCAGAAGCCATGGGTCCCAGGGCGCCAAACCTCCAGCAATGAATGGAGCTTGGGGCGCCCAGGAGAGAAGGAAAGTGTCTGCTGCGCTCATCCCCTGCCCTGAATCCTCGTCCCATGGCACAGCTGGGCCAACCTGCCATGGGGGTCGGATTTTGGACCCCGGGAAGCAGCGCCGCGGTGGAGATCCGAGCGGTGGAGAACCGTACAGGATCTACCGCGCGCACAGGGACTCACGCGTTCACTTCTTCCGCCGGGTTCACCCGAAGCCAAGGACGCCCCAAAGGGGGCGCTCGGGCCCTAGGGCTTTGGCGCCTCTAGCGTGGAAGATGGCTGCTCCTGGGTGCTGAGAAAAGGAGGAGGAGAGGAATCAGGTGTGGGACTCGGAGCGCGTCCCTCACCTTCCAGCCAGACTCGGGGGCGGGGGAAGAAAGCTCGTCCCCTGCCTGGGCTAGCTCCTGCCTGGAGTGTGGTCTAAGGAGGTCCGCAATGGCTACCGAGGAGAGACCGCCTGGGAGCTCCTGTTCCCACGCCCTCAAAGACTCCCAGGACCCACCCTCATGGGTTGGTCTTCTTGGGGACCCGGGTGGGGAACTGGTGGAAGGCGAAAGGGCTGGCGTTTGCAAAGCCCAGGTCGAGAGGCGCCGTGAGCCGTGTGGATTTAGCAGCACTAAACTGGCTTGGCAACAGGTCCAGCTGCAGCCGAGGTTACTCTGGGACGTTCAGTTCAATGGTCCTCTGTTTTAAATCCGGCCAGGAATGCCCTTCCCTCATCTTGCACAGCCCCTATCCCAGAAGCTTCCTGCTAAGACAGACTTTTAGGGAATGAAATGTACTAACTGGGGATAGAGTTGAATACTGGTAGAGGGAGCCACTGGATTCGCCCCCACCTGCTGTCTGGAACCAGGTTGGACAAAGGCCATGGGAAGTACAGGGTGTATGAGCAGGGGACTTGAGAAGAGACGCAGGAACAGGCTAGGAATCAAGAGAGTGTTTTTTTTTTTAAGCAGTCGAACAGGTGGCTTTGCCTCTTGGGACAAGGATTTCTTAATCCGAGTTTGGGGAGTGACAGTATTTATGGGCCATGCGAGTTCGAGGTGGGACTTACCCGCACATAGAGGTCACATTCCCAGCAGCACTTTAATGCACTGTTGAGCCAATCACCACGCAGTCATATCCTCACCAGAGGCCGGAAGTCTAGGAAGACCTTCTTGGGACAATTCAGAGCCCCAGTAGGGAATTTTCCTGTTTCTGAAGAAGAGAAGACCCTTAAGTCCGGACCGCCTCTTCCCCAGAAGGATGACCTACTGAGGGGCAAGGATAATTGCCATTTGAGCCTTCTGCAGAAGTTAGAATTTGGCCTTGCAGGTCAGAATAAAAGTTGTTTAATTTTTGCAGCTCACAAAGCACATTATACCTGTTACCTCATTTATCGGAGCCTGGGATCAGCCCTGTAGACATCTCTAATTGCTCTTAGGTTTAAAAACCTGCCCAAGCAGTAGCCCTTGGGCCGAAACTAAGGCTCTATCATCATAGTCCTCCCAGCCCACCTTCCCCCTCTCATCCCTCCCGCCCTCCCCTCCTAGTCCACCTCGGATCTTTTCCCCTCTGGTCTTCTGGAACTTCTCTGGTCTTTACCTTGCTGTGGGCAAAATGAATCCTCACCCGTGTCCCAAGAGTGCATCTATTCTTTTCACAGCAGACTCTAACCACTGCAGAACTTTCCCCACTGGGGACTTTTCATCTTTACTATTTCATCACACATTTACTCAGCATCTCCATGGCTCTGAGCTGGGCCCAGGCACAAAGATGAACAATCCACAGTGACCGCATCTGGGTTTGCTTCACCTCTTTCCTCTCAAGCTGGGACTTGGATCCAGAACTTTTGCCTCTAGACAACCAGATCCGCTGCCCCCTGCCCCCATTCCTACCTTGTCTGTCACTTTCCCGCCCCGTCTACTTCAGGAGCCTCTTAGGACACTAAGAAGAGGTCAGGGTTCATTTCATCTTTGAACCTGCTCCTACACTATTCATGTGAAAAGGCAATAGATTAAAAATGGAATGGACCTCTGTCCTCCTTTAGACAGGGCAGAAGGGGTCACAGTGTTTACAGGCAAGAGGACCTGGATTTGAGTCCCAGCCTTATGAATTCCTAGGCGAGGCACTTACCCTGAACGTCCCTTTCCAGGACTATGAGACGGGAAAGGTACCATCAGGCTCAAATGGGCTGGGAGTGAGGTCATTGTTTAAAGTTCAGAATGCCCGCTCCCCGAGTTGTTACCGTTTGTCCCTTAGCTTCATGTGCACGTTCCCAGCACACATAGTAGGGAGTTCAGTACATAGGAAAAGAAGGAGTGTATAGAAAGGGAACCTAAGTGACCCCATTTTTGCCACAGGAAAAGGCTTTTACTGCACATGAAATTCCCTCCTCTGGCTGTGCCTAGAGGGCAGCTCCACCCCCTCAGCTAGATTTGGGCAGGAGCAGTCGCTGGAAGATCCACACCCACCCGCAGAGTCCCCAGGTATCTGATTGAGATGCCAGAGAGGCAGAGCCCTGTTTCCCACTGTAATCCCATCATGCCCAGGTTGCCTGTGCAGGGGCCTACGTCCTGGGCAGCCCTGCCCTTCCCTTCCCACTCCTGGGCAGTGCATGTGCCTGGCATCAGCAGGGACACTCTTGCCAGGGGCTCTTTGGGCACAGAGCACTGACCCACGGTTCTCCGTTTCTTCTTTCTCTTGGAAGGGGACATGGCACAGGGGTTTCCTGTCCTGCCTGCACCTTTGTGCAGTAGAAAGGAAGTCAGAGACGTTGTCTGCAGCTGAGAACCCTGGGTCCGTCCTCGGCTTCTCCCTCCTTAACCATGTGTTTCACAGAGTCCTGGTTCCCAGGGCTGCTGCCTGCAGCATTGTATGCCCAGAGCCGGCTCCTCCCACACTCCTCGGGTCCTGGGCTAAGTGCTCCGATGTGTGAAGCTGGATTAGAGACCATCCTTGCTCTGCAGTGAAGGTAGACACAGCCAGGAACAAATCATGGCACCTGGTCCTCAGTGCAGTGGGAAGAGCTGTGAGCTCTACCTGGGGCAGGGTGGGGGCAGGTAAAAGATGTCTTGCAGAGAAGTTGACTGGCATTGGAGCTGCACAATGGCAGAAGCAGTAACTGTGAAGTCCAGGAATTGTGACATACATGTTTTCCATTGTTGAATATGGGTGTTCTGGCCTCCCCTCCTGCAGCCTGATCTCCCTCCCCTACCCCCACTCCCAACACAGACACCTACCTGCTGAGGGCAGGCTCCTCTCCGTTCTCTCAATAGGTTTGGTACTCCTTTCTTTTCGCACCTGTGTCTTGGGCCTTTCTCCTGAAGAGTCTTTGGCTTCTTTCTCTGCCAGATGAGAATAGAGCCTGGTTCTGATTCTTTTTCCAAAATCAATGTTAGGGTTGGCCCTGTCTTGCTTTGCGCCGCAGCCTGTCTTGTACCAGCAAGAACCTCTGGGATGGAACAGTTATTGGAAACCTTCAAGTGTGTGCAGCACGTCTGTGACACTTTTTTTTGAAAGATTTTTTTTGGGGGGGGATTAGGGGGATGGGAACAGCACTGGGGAATTGGGAGAAGGGGAACAGACAAGTTGCTGTTGCTTTGTTCTTCAGTCTAGTTGTGGAGGACTTTGCTTCACCGGCCCAAGTTGGCACCATCATTGCGCTCTTCCTGGGCGAGGCAGATCAGTCGCCGGCTTCTGGACGGCCGCTCATGCTGGCTGCTGGCTACACACAGTAGTCCATGGCAACCCACTGCCACAGGGGCTGCAGCCTACGCCGTGGCTGGCAACTCACCACAGCCCAGCTCCAGGTTGAGCTGTTGTTCAGCATCTTAGCTGTAGAGGGCAGTGTCACTGGCCGTCATATGTGGGATCCGAACCGGGGCCCTCTGGCGTCCCAAGCCAGTTCTTAACCATCGCGCCAGTCGGCCGGCCCCATCTGTGACACTTTGAAGGGGGAGACACAGTAATCAACTCACAGGGAGGAGGAAGCTCGTTTTGATCGAGGACTGTGTATTAACAGAGGAAAACTAGAGTTAGGCACACCTGGAGTGTGATGAAGGGCAAGTAGCTTCGTCTCTCTGTCTCTTCTCATCTCTAAAACAGGACCTGCCTCAGAGTTTGGCAAAGATTAGTGGCTTCTGTACGTAAAGCCCATGGCTCGGTGGCTGGCCCACATAATCTCAGCACACGGCGGCTCTACCCAGCAATAACATGTAAGCATTGGAGAAGGTGAGGGATTCTGGTGTTCCACAGGCATAAGCCAAGCTGTGCAAAACGGCAAAAGAAGAGTCTGAATATGGTTGCAGGATGCAAAAATATCCTGGGATTAGGGGGTACACAGCTATGGGGTCTTGGGTCCCCATATTCACTTGTGAGCCCTCCTTTTAGGCACTGTTGTAGGCACTGGGGTTATTGCAACAAACAAGACAGGCGAGGCCTTTCTCTTGGAGTTTATATTCTCATGGAGACAGATAATGGAGAAGGGAGTACAGACTGTTCCTGACTTACGATGGGTTTGATTTACAAGTTTTCAACTTTACGATTGATGTGAAAGTGGTATTAAATGATTATGCCCAGCTGTAGGCTAATGTGTGTTCTGAACATGTTGAAGGCAGGCTAGGCTAAGCTGAGATGATCGGTAGATTAGGTGTACTAAATGCATTTGCGACTTCCGATATTTTCAACCTACGATGGGATTTATCAGGATGTAACTGCCTCATAAGTCAAGGAGCATCAGTACATGATATAGCTTTTGAGTCGATAACTGCTCTGAAGATAAAACAGGACAGTGTCCCAGAAAAAGTGTGGGGCTGGAGCGTGGCTATTTCAGATGGGGTGGTTGGAAAAAGCCTTTTTGAGATGTGCCCCAAATGGAGCTGGCCACGGGATGCTATGGGAGCAGGATCCCAGGCAGAGGGAAGAGACGTGCAAAGGTCTTGGAATGAGCTTAGTGGACCCAATGGCGGTTCCCACCGGGCCTGCTCAGAAAGCTGCCGGATCTAGCAGGGACAAGACAATCCAACAGCGCTCGGCATATTAAACTGGCAGGAGGCGTGGGGCACGTGGGGCAGCAGTCCCGGAGTCAGGTGAACCCAGATTTGATTTTGGCTCTGCCACTTGGAACAGGACATTGTCTCCCCTTCATCTGCTAAGTAGGGCTAGAGGCATCAGGGAGATAACACAACACTCCCCTGGCCTCAGGGAGATGAGGCCTCCTAAGAGTTCCACTAGGTTCCCAGCCCAGGAGATATGATCTGGACTGGTGGGGGCAGTGGGGACTGGATGCGGGGTGAGGCGCTTGCAGACTACTGTATTGAATTCTACCTCCCTATGAAAAGTAGAGAGGAATCGTTTAATTGTCAGACACAGCAGTTGTTCCTCAGGAAGCTGTCTTACCAAGGACTTCCTGTTCATTTCTCCAAAGCCATGGTCTGAGGTGAGGAGGACCAAGGAAAGGGCTCTTTTAGGCTCTGACATTGGAAGGCAGCTCTGCTCACCACTACCCCAACACGCCGGACCCTGCCTTTGGAAGCTCGTGCTCAGCCTTTTCCAGGGCCTTTGGACATCAGAGCTGGGAGGGTCCTCCCTGCAGAGGAGGCTGAGGCAGGGTGGAGGCAGCTGGCCCTGAGTAAGCAGCACTGGACTCCAGGTCTCCTCACAGCCTGCCCAGGGCCCCTGGAATAGCAGCACGTCTCTTCTCTGAAAAAATACTCAATCTAATCCTCTGCTACCATCCCTTTTCTGTTCAGCTAGGGGTGCACAGATCTTTTTTTTTTTTAAAAAACTCTAGGCCCAGTTTTCCTCTGCACAAAGTGTTGCTTTGTAAGTCTATTCCAGACACAAATAGAACAAAGACCAGGCAGAAGGACTTGGTGCCAGTAAGGAAACGGGAGAAGACTGGCAATTACCATGTTGAGATACTTTGGTGGGGAATGGGGGGCGGGGGGGGGGGAACGAGTGAAAACATTTTTATTCGTTGTCAGCATTTCCCCCTTCCCTCCTGCATTTTTTTAATTTTGAAAATTCCCAAACATACAGAAACATTAAACGAGTAAATGAACACTGGTATGTCCTCAACCAAGATTTACTACTCTTAACATGTCACATTTACTCTCCCTCTTTATGCGTATGCAAATTTTTTTTTTTTGCCAAATTGTATGAAAATGAGTCGTATCATTATGCCACTTCATCCTTAAATTCTTCACCATCTTCTAAGAAACGGGACATTCTCTAATATAATCACAATGCCTTTGTCGCATTTAAGAAAATTAATAGTAATTCTTTAATATGATCCAGTCCATATTCAAATTTTCTTATTCAAGCCAAAAAAATGTCTTGTATAACTGCTGAGGTTTTCCCCCACTAAATGGGAGCCTTATAACTTAAGCATCGCAATTTTTATATCTTTTTTTTAATCTCTTTTTTAGCTTATTTTAATCTAGACATCACACAAACACACACCCTCACTGTTTTTCTTGATTGTTTCTCATGGCGTCATTTTATTACCAGAGAACACACCGTTCTCGGCGCAGTGTCTAGGTTCTTGGTGCCTCGAGCAAAAAACTGAAGGAGACACAGAAATACAGTGGTGAAAGAGCAGTTTATTAGACGTGAAAGTACACTCCAAAGAGATAGGAGCGGGGCCCAAGCAAATAGGAGTGGCTGAAAAGATGCTAACTGGCGAGGACTTGGAGTTTTTATTTCCTTCTCTTCTAGAACAGGCTGCTTCTCTCTAACTGTGGGACTGTTTGATTGATACTTGTGATTGATAATGGCTAACAGTTATGGTAAACAAAGGAAAGTTTGGGCGGAGAGGGGAGGTCTTTTGGGTGGTTGTTTTCTGTAGGCCAGGTTGGACGTGCAGGAATGTTACCTGACATATCCAGGCATCCCGGAGACCCAATTCCTGTCTCTAACTGCCTGCCTTATGGCCCTCTTGAGAGATGTGATCCCCATAAATCTCTGGGAAGTTGAGGGACAGGAGGTCTCCTCTTCTGTATCTCCTTCCTGCTGAATGTAGCTGGTGTCCCTACCTATCGGGGATTCACGGGACTCTCTGATCTCAGATGAGGGGAAGGAGTCTTGAGATCCACCATGTTGACCTCTTTGGTTGGGAGGTACTGGGAGGTACTTGTTGGGGTATCACTTGAATCCCCATGACCCCTAGATGAGGAGAGATAGATTTTAGTTAACAGAGATAAAAGTGTTGGCCCGAGAAGCAGGACTCAAAGCCATTGACGCACGGTGACTGCATAATGAAATATGTGCTCAGCGTTCTTCCAGTTTAACCAGCCATTCCGTTATTGTTTACCCAGGAGTTAGGCCTGGGAAGAACCCTGTGCTACAATGACCATAGTCAACAGACATTCATCACAAGTGTTAGGATAATTATGTAAAGCAGGGGGTAGGAGATTTCTATGATTTAGGTTAAAAACAATCTACTGTTTACAATTAAGAAACTGATTTGAAAAATGATTACAACCAGGGGCTAGGGAGCTAAAACACTAGGGAAAAGGAGACTTAAATTTTTTGTAGTGAGGTGGCTCTTCAGTATAATTTTGACTTGTTCCTCTGTCCTAGTAATGTCTTAAAGTTGGTTTGATGCAGGCTAAACATTGTTTACCACTGGGATGTCATACTGGAGCCCATCAGGGGACCTGGTCTCAGCTCATCTCCAGCGGATATGCTGTATTTATTAGGAAATAATTTATGTAATATGCATAATACGTATGGAAAAAAACTAGAAGGAAATATGCTAACATATTAGCAATAGTGGTCACTCTTTGGGTATTTATTTTCCTCTTTGTTCTTCCGTACATTTTCTAAATTTGCCAAAACTATACACATTACTTTATAATCAGAAAAAGATTAAAACAAATTACCTTTTTAAAAAATTTAAAAGCTATAAGGGCCGGCCGAGTGGCTCAGTTAGTTAAGAGCTCGCTCAAGAGTGTGAGCTCTGAGCAACACTGGTTCGATTCCCAGCCTGAGCTAAGCTGAGCTGCTAACAGGTGGCAGGATGGTTCAGCTAAAAAATAATAATAAAATAAATAAATAAATAAATAAATAAAATTTAAAAGCAATATAAAATGTTAGTGAAAGTTAGTAAAGTAATAAAAATAAAGCAAGCCATAATGCCACTACCTTAACATTAATAGTCTAGAACCATCCGTAACATTTGTTTCATAATTTTCATAATTGATTTCATACTTTTTCAAATTATGAAAAAACTTTTTTCAGAAATACTTTTTACCTAATTCTGCATTTGTTTCTGGGTTAACGTGATCTCCTAAGCACATTTTTCCATGCCTTGGTAGTCTCCAGCCTTATTCCTTTCATTGATAGCCAAGTACCAGTGTGCTGGGTGGTGCACTTTGTGAGGTCCCAGGGACCCACAAAAGAGTATGTGGACACTCATGTCCTTCCGGGGCCCTGCCCAGCCCGCTGCCCAGGCCGCGGGGCAGTGCAGTGCATCTCCCTGGAGGGGTGCATTTTTCTGACTTGCCCAGAGGCGGCCCAAACGTCCATGTACACACCTTTGGCAAGCTCAGCGACCCCTTGTCAGGGCAGAGTCCCAGGTGGCACCACCATGGGAGCGAGGCACTGAGGGATCTGCCCGGAGATGAGGCCTGAGAGAGAATTTCTGCTCGTGGCAGGCCTTGATGGTGTCCAAGTGGGAGGCACACAGAGCTTCTGCTGGTGAGCCCTGCCCTCCCTGGGCCGAGGCTCAGGCTGGGGTCGAGGTCACCAACTCACCACCTCCCGCCTGCTCCGCAGGATGCCTTCCGCGCCTTCCACCTCGACCAGGATTATGTGCGCAAGTTCCTGAAGCCCCTGCTGATCGGCGAGCTGGCCCCAGAGGAGCCCAGCCAGGACCGAGGCAAGAACGTGAGTCAGACCCAGAGCCCACCAAGGAAAGGAGGGGAGAGTTTGCGGGGTGAGGGTTGCACAATCCGAGGCAGAGATTGCAGGGGAAGCCACTGCCCATCCCCTGGGGTGAGGGAGGACTCAGAACCTCTGCAGCCAGCCTCAGCCCTTGCTGCCAACCTGGGCTGGCATCCCATTTGGAGTAATTCATTCCCAGCCTCCCCATCTCTGAGGCTTCCCCCACCCCCCACACCAGAGCCAGGCTGGGCAGAGGGTCGCCCCCTCTTGTCCAGTTCCCCCACTGTTCTGTCTCCTTCCCAGGGAGATCAAGGCCATTCCTTGGTTCCTTCAGAGACCAACCTCCCCTCCCGCTGGATCTCCACCTCTGCCCCTCCTCCTGCCTTTCTCTCCAGGGCTGATGAGGCCTTCATTCCTCCTGGAGCTGAGCTGAGGTCCTGCCTCCTTCACACGTGGCTCCATGTTCCACTCCTTCCCAGGCAGGCGGCTTCTCTCCCCACACCACACCCCGCCCCCGGCGTCCTGCAGGCTTCCCCTTCCTGACTCTGCTTCTCTAGCCCCCACCTATTTGCCCCTTTCACTGCTGCTCCAGTGGTTGATGCAGTCTTTAGATTCTTCACTTAGCACCCAAGCTCCCAAACCTGGCTTCCTCCACCCACACACCACCCTGTCTGCCCTTTCAAAGTGCCCTGTGTCCCAGGAGATACCGTCAGCCCCTGCTCTCCACGGCCTTCCCCTTCCTGCCCTGCCCCTGCCTTCCAGCTTCCTTCTTTCTCCCAGCAGTGCCCTCATTTCCCCAGAGTCATCCTTGACTCTGCCTCCATCTCCCCGGCCCCACCAGTTCTCCTGCCTCCTTCCCTGAGCTCTCAGATGCAGCAATTCCGTCCTGCGCCATTCTGTGTCTCCCCATCTCCACCCCTTCAAGGCCCAATAGGGTGCCAAGAACAAGTGCTACAGTGTGAGGTAGTAGAAAAGCGCAAGCTTCTGTGGGTGTGGTAACATAGACATAACATAACGTTTACCATTTTAACCACTATTAGGTGTGCAGTTCAGTAGCACTAAGTACATTCACGATGTGCACCCATCACCACTGTCCACTTCCGGAACTTTTTCATCACCCCAAACAGACTGTCCCCATTAGACATAACTCCCCATCCTCCCTCTCTGTTCTACTTTCTGTCTATGAATTTGCCTGTTGTTGTATGTACCTCAGATAAGTGGAATCACAGAGTATTAGCCTGTTTATGTGTGGCTTAATTGCACTGAACATAGTGTGTGTCTTCAAGTTTCATCCATGTTGTAGCATGCGTCAAAATTTCCTTCTTTTGAAGGGCTGAATAGCATTCCATTGTATGGCTATACCACGTTTTGTTTAGACTTGCATCCGTCGATGGACATTTGGGTTGTTTCCACCTTTTGCCTATGGTGAATAATGCTGCTATAGACGCGGGTGTGCAAAATACAAATGCTTTCTCTGTCACTTAACTGGCTGTGAACAAACACACAGGGCTGTGCCAGGCCCAGGCAGGCACATGGCAGTGACAGCGGTTGTGGTGCACGGTGGCTGGGTGGCTGACACCTTCCCTGTGGTCTTGCTCCATAGTCCCAGATCATCGAGGACTTCCGGGCCCTCAGGAAGACGGCTGAAGACATGAACCTGTTCAAGAGTAACCACCTGTTCTTCCTCCTTAACCTCGCCCACATCTTCGTCATGGAGACCATCGCATGGTTCATTGTGTTTTACTTTGGCAATGGCTGGATTCCGACCATCATCACGGCCTTTGTTCTTGCTACCTCTCAGGTGAGGTGTGACACCCTCACCTGTCACTTGAAGCCCCCACCTCTCCCAGCTGGCAGAAGCCTGCCTGGTGCCTGTGTGCTGACGCTGTGAAAGCATCTGTGACCCTCTCTCCCCAGGCCCAAGCTGGATGGTTACAACATGATTACGGCCACCTCTCTGTCTACAAGAAGTCCACGTGGAACCACCTCGTCCACAAGTTCGTCATTGGCCACTTAAAGGTAAGCATCAGCGGCTCTGGGCATCCGTCCTATCAGTTAGGGCATGGTGCAGTGCCATCTCACTTTACCCTGAGAGCAGGTCCTCTCTCAGGTCAGTGTCTGGGCTGAGCTGTGAGCCTTTCAAGTCCCCCACTTCCCTGACCTTCTGAGCTCTCTCTCCATATCTCGTTAGACCCACAAAACCAGTGTACGAGTTTTAAAAACAGTCACCTGTCTCTTTTGTCTGTTGACTCAATGGATTATTGTATATTGTTTGCTCCTTATCTAAGAGCTTATCTAATAAACTTCCTTTTAATTTGGGGCCAGTAAAGAAGCAGTTTAGCTTGTTGAACGCTTCTCTCACTGGGTAATGTGAGCTGCTTAATACACCCTGTTCCTTTTGTTTTTCCTCGGGTGCCAGGAAGCACAAAGCAAGATCTGGAACAACTATCCTTAGTCTACGTCTTCTCATGGTTACATGTATCCTCCCCTCCCATTACGTGTTATTTACACTTTTATCTTTATTTTAACCTTTCTGTTATGGGAGTCCTTTATCATAAGCTATCTCAGGTACACATTAGGGTATGGAAAGGAGACTGTCATCATAAAAGTCTTTAGATAAGGGACATCACACAATATAATGATCAGCTGAGCCCAACGCGAAGAGCTGTTTAAAAATCAGAAGGTAAGGGCGCTCTACTCACCATCCTACACATGCGGAGGCCAACCCACAGGAGCGTTCCATGTTTCCTACCGCTCAGCAAGTTTGTAAAACAAGCTGGACTTGCCAGGGACCTTGTGCTGATCTGATAGGCGTTATCTCCTTGGTCTTTTTTTTTTTTTTAAGATTTTTTTTTTTTAATTGGGGAATTGGGGGGATGGGAACAGTGCTGGGGAATTGGGGAAAGGGGAACAGACAAGTTGCTGTCGTTTTGTTCTTCAATCTAGTTGTGGAGGATGTTGCTTCACTGGCCCAAGTTGGCACCATCATTGCGCTCTTCCCAGGTGAGGCAGATCAGTCGCCGGCTTCTGGACGGCTGCTCACTGCGGCTGCTGGCCGCTCACGCTGGCTGCTGGCCACACACGGTAGCCCATGGCAATCCACTGCCACAGGGACTGCAGCCCACGCCGTCGCCGGCGACTCAAGGCAGCCCAGCTCCAGGTTGAGCTGTTGTTCAGCATCTTAGCTGCGGAGGGCAGTGTCACTGGCCCTCATATGTGGGATCCGAACCGGGGCCCTCTGGCATCCCAAGCGAGTTCTTAACCATCGCGCCACTCGGCCAGCCCTCTCCTTGGTCTTTAAAATAAGTCCTTGCCCACTCTGCCTCTGAAACAGATCATCCTCTGCCCCAGCCCTTTCCCAATAGCCCCCACCTGCTTCCTAAGAAAGCCTGCGTCCTGAAGACTTCTACCCACCCCCCACCACCACCATGGCCTGGGAAGAGCTTCGTGTCTGGGTTAACGTATTCCCCTGTGACCCAGATGCATTGAGCCCTTGGTTTGCAGGTTCCAGATATGGTTGGAAGTGAACTACCATTGAACCAGTTACCAGTCCCACAGCAAGTGGTTGGCCTGGCATTGAGCCTGAAGTGGTCTGAGAGTCTGGTTTCTTTCCAGAATTTCAGGGGTGAAAGGGTGCATATAGTAGAGTGCTTTGTTTCATTTTATATGCTTTTCTGTTGGATAAAACCCTCCTCAGTATTGGAAAGTAACATTTCATTCCCAACTCATGTTATCCCCACGCACTTAACAAAGATGGGCTGTGTCCTGTTTCCAGATTCTGGGCTGGAGCCAGGAGGGCCTTCCCTGCCTGATGTCCCCATGTCCTTGAAGGGCCCTGGAGCACGTCTCTTGCGTTGGATGGAAGTCAAGGCCAGGACAGAAGACTGGCCTCCATGTAGAACTCTGGCTTAGGAAGTTGGAATTCTGGAATGACGGGGAGTCAGAGTACTTGGGCTTGGAGACTGCAGGAGGTCAGGGACATGGGTTCCACTCATGGCTGCTACCTGTGTCCTTTATGCTGTGTCTAGGCCAGTGGCATGGCCATGCAGCTCACCCAGGGGTGCACCAGAGTGAGGATGATCACAGCTTGCCTGAAATCTCTCTGGCACTTGGTGGCCACATAGCTGCAGACAAGTCTTGTAGGTCCAACTGTTCCTCTGGTCCCTTTGCTGGGACAAAAGGGGTGGCTGCAGGGAGATCCTCAAGTTCCATGCTAACTTGGATGTGCTAGCACAAGCTGATGAAGACAGTGAATAGAGTGCTGGGAGCCTTGAGGGGATGGGACCTCCTTCTTACCATCAGTCTACGCTGCTGTAGGATTCCGTGTGTGAACCCTCCATGGCCCGACTTCCCCTTTTCCTTCAGCCCATGTCACTTCCGGTGGACGTTTCTTCCAGAGGGTGATCTTGTACAAAACAGCCCTGAGCAATTGCTCCTCTGCTTAAAATCTTTTTTTTTTTAAAGATTTTTATTGGGGGAATTGGGGGAATGGGAACAGTGCTGGGGAATTGGGGGAAGGGGAACAGACAAGTTGCTGTCGTCTTGTTCTTCAATCTAG
>NW_017731603.1:356536-357632 GCF_001890085.2 Hipposideros armiger | reverse complement strand
CAGTGTCACTGGCCCTCATATGTGGGATCCGAACCGGGGCCCTCTGGCATCCCAAGCGAGTTCTTAACCATCGCGCCACTCGGCCGGCCCTGCTTAAAATCTTTTTAATCATTCAGCATTGCACTTAGGATAAAATGCAAACTGTAAGGCCTGGCGCCATCTAGACTCTGCATGTGAGATGGCAATCTGGAAACCCGCCAGCCACTTTACAACCTCATCTCAGGCCTCCAGGGCCAGGACTAGGGTGAAGCAAGTGAGGCACTCACTTAGGGCGCAAAATTTAAGAAAATTTAACTGAGATAAATAACATTGTAATGCAATATTGTTTTGAAAAAGCAAAATTAATGCTTAAAAAAAACCCCACAATGAACAGAATATCAACATTTTACTCTATTTATTTATTTATTTATTTGTTTATTATTTAAAGATTTTATTGGGGAATTGGGAGAGGGGAACAGTGTTGGGGAATTGGGGAAGGGGACCATCCAAGTTGTTGCTCTTCAATCTTAGTTGTGGAGGGTGCCAGTCGCCATCTGGCTTCCCGTCAGCAGCTCGTGGCCTCTAAACTCAAGGTGCTGTGTTCAATCTTAGTTGCAGGTAGGCGTAGCCACCATCCCATGTGGGACTCGAACCAGCAGGCTTGTTGTTAAGAGCGCACACTCTATCCACTGAGCCATCCGGGCAGCAGCTCAGCTCAAAGTGCCGAGTTCAGTCTTAGTTGCGGGTGGGAGTAGCCACCATCCCATGCGAGAGTTGAACCCTGCAGCCTTGTTATTAAGAGCGCACGCTCTATCCACTGAGCCATCTGGGTGGCAGCTCAGCTCACAGTGCTGAGATCAGTCTTAGTTACGTGTTCTTCGTTTCAGTCTTAGTCAAGCGTGTTCTTTTTTTAATGGTTGATTTTTTCCCCCCCAGATAATTAAAGTAGTAGAACAATACTTAAAAATTGGAAAGTTGGGGGCCGGCCGAGTGGCGTGATGGTTAAGAACTGGCTTGGGACACCAGAGGGCCTCAGTTCGGATCCCACATATGAGGGCCAGTGACACTGCCCTCTACAGCTAAGATGCTGAACAACAGCTCAACCTGGAGCTGGGCT
>NW_017731603.1:314302-355571 GCF_001890085.2 Hipposideros armiger | reverse complement strand
AAAAAAAAATCTTTAAAAAAAAAAATGGTTTGTCCTCACATCCCATCCGAGTACGGGGACGGCTTCACCTCATTGACTCTCATTCTTGTGGTGTTTGCAGCCCATCTTCCTTTTCTCCAGTTATTCTTTCAACAGACATCGCTTGATTGGTGTATTCAGAACATCATGCTTACTCATAACGTGCCTCGCCCCTTAATTTCTTTGTGTCAGAGACACTTCTATTTCATTCTTCCCAGGAATTTGGCTCCTTTTGGCTAGAAAGGCTTATGCGTCATCTGATTCCTTAATCCTCTAAACTCACTCTTGACACTTCGTTTTGCTTTGATGGTTTTGAGGCCCACCTGCTTCCTGGGCCTGAAGTCAGCACTGAAGGTCACAGCTGCTCACAGCTATTCCTGCCCATGGCTCTTGGTGACCAGAGAACGTGTTAGTGCCAAAAGCACGTTCCAAGTCCAATATTTGTTTTAGCAGTTAAGCTTTTTTGTAGGTGGCCAGACCCGTGGCCAAAGCATTGACTGACCCATCGACCACTCACCAGTGAAGTCTTGATTCTCAAGAGCCAGGAGATTCTTGTTTGTCTCTGTGCATCATGGGGGAACTTTGTGGAGGGACGTGCCCTCAAAATGTAATTTCTGGTGAGACAGAAATTAGTGCCCTGAAAATAAATAGCTCATGTAGTGCATCTGGTTGCCTAGCGTCATAACACTTGCATGTTAGAACCAGGAAGCTCCTACCTGCGCTTAGCGACTGTTTATTCAGTCCTGCCTATGCCTTCTAGGCATGATGTGACTGTTCTTATCCCTTAGTGCATAGCGTGTCTGGCTGTTGGGCTGTGTCTTGCAAACTACTCCCTGGGCCCTTGTTTGTTTAAGAGCTTTATTGAGATATAATTCATATACTATACAGTTCACCCATTTAATGTGTACAAACCAATGACTTATGAATATATTCAGATTTACGAAACCATCATCACAATCAACTTTGGGACATCTTCATCATCCCAAAAGAAACCCCACGCCTCTTAACCATCACCTCTCGACAACCTCACCCCCCACCCCACCCCCAAGCTTACCCCTAGGCAGCCACTGGTCTTTCTGTCTCTAGATTTCCCTATTCTAGATCTTCATATAAATAGAATCATATAACAATCATGTGGTCCTTTGAGACTGGCTTCTTTCACATAGCATGAAGTTTTCAAGGTCCATCCATGTTGTAACACGTGTCAATACTTCATTCCTTTTTAAGGGATGGCCAGACAGCATTCCCTTGTACGGATCTACCACATTTTACTTATCCATTTATCAACTGATGGAATGTTTTCACGTTTTGGTTATTTTGAATAATGCTGCTTGGAACATTCATGTACAAGGTTTTGTGTGGCCACATGTTCATTCCTCTTGGGTACACACCAAGACCACTTCTTACTGTCCCTGAAGCCTCTTCTCTTTGTACAACACGGACACACAGGAGATGTGCAGAGGATGAGGGTGTGGAGGCCCACACCCGGTGTTGGTGGAGTGCAGAGACCAGCCCACGCAGTGCATTGCTGGCACTCTTCACCCACTGTCACCATCTTACGATTGGGGGAAACAGGCCCGGAAGGATGGAATGACTTGACTCCACTCAGAAGTCCTGGCCACAGGCTGAGCAGCGGTCTGGACTCAGTACTGGCAGGGCTGCCTTCTTTCGCGGGCTGACACCTTGTGTGTAACGGAGAAGTCAGCCTTGAATATTGGAGGTGCTAAGAACTGGAGGTCCTGAACAGGGCCTGTCGCAGGTGAGCTCAGGTCCTCCCGGCAGACTGCACTGCTCACCCCCATTTCTTCCTCCACAGGGTGCCTCCGCCAACTGGTGGAACCATCGCCACTTCCAGCACCACGCCAAGCCCAACATCTTCCAGAAGGATCCTGATGTGAACATGCTGCACGTGTTTGTCCTGGGCAAATGGCAGCCTATTGAGGTACAACGAGGGGACCCTGTTGACATAGGAAGTGTTTGGCCTGAGTGGGGAGCAGGGAAGGAATCTTATAAGGTGACCATTCAGCCAGATACATCTGTGTCTGGTGTTTACATGGGAACTTCCCTTGGACGCCCTGAATTATTGAAGCTGGGATTTTTATGGAATGGCCTCACGTGTCAGTAAATGGATGCAGCTCTTCATCAGAGCGTTAGATGGCTCCCTCCCTCCCTCACACCAGCCGGGAAAGAACATTTCCTGGCTTGTTTCTTCCCAGGGGAGAAAGAAATCTGGTTCCAGCTGGCAGGAAGGCACAATTCCAGGACTCAAGCTTGGTCTCCAAAGGCCAGCTTAAGGAAAGCTTATTTGGAAATTCATAGCTCTCGACTCTTGGCATGGTCTGGTCCAACCTGCTTCACTAATATAAGATGACAAAGCGAGGCTTAGCAGCAGGAGGAGGTGGGTTCAGGGTCACAGTTAGTGGCCAATCTAGGATGAGGAGGTCCTAGGTCTGACGGCTAGCCATGCCCTTCCACTCTGCCACACTGCCTTATTTTAATATTAGTACCTTTTTTATTATAAATATAGAACATACCTGTTACAAGCATTTAAATGGCACAGAAATATAGACAATTTAAGAGTCTCTTATTATCTCCACCATCCCCCCGTTGCCCCAGATGTCTTGCCCTGGAGGGTGACCACTGTCCACGACGTGCTGTGTATTTTCTATGTGTGTATAAACACGCATAGATCTGTTTTTCAAAAACAAAAATTAAAACTTAGATATGCTATTCTGCAACTTGCCACCTCACCAAACACGGACCTCTTTCCGAGAGTCCAAGTCCATTGGCCCCCGCCTGGGGCTGTCCAGTACTCGGCTGTATTTTTATACCGTAACGTAATTGACTCTATTTTCTAAAACAGGACAACTTGGTGTTGCTAATTCTTAATTTCCTTTTAATAAAAACACCCCCGATGCATATGAAGAATGTCTTCACTTAACACTTTTTTTTTTAAGTGGAGCTTCTTTGTGACAGCTTCTGTTACAGTTCAATTTACCAAAAAAAAAAAAAAAACTACATGAGCTTTGTTTTTTGGAGATCCACTTATGATGTAAACCAAAGTTGAGAAGACCCCTGGTGCTTTCATGCAGATCTTAGCATCACAGAGTGGGGCGCAGAGTAGGGGCTCAGTGAGCCTTCTCCAAGCGAGGCACATGCACCTCAGTAAGAAGCAGTGTCATGAATTCCATTGTATTCCGAGCAGCATTGGCATCCAAGGCTTGGAACAAGGAGAAAAGAGCCTGTTCCCCCAATTCTGGTTTGTACCTGCTCTCTCCCGTTTCACGTCCACATATGTGAGCAGACGCATGGGCTTTCTGTAACACCGTCAATTCAGAGGAAATTAGCCAAAACTTAGAAGCATGGAGTCTCTGGCCAGGCTGGCGTTTTTTCATGCTTGCATTGTTCTTCTAGGAAAGTTTGCTAGTTTTGATTAGAGGTCCTCAATAGTGGACCTGATTAACTTGGGGCCTTCTGATAAGTGGAGACAAAGGCTTCCCTTTCTGGGTGAGGCTTCGTGTTGTAGAACTGTTGGCTGTCCTGACAATTAGTCTCTGTGTCCCTAACAACAAGATCTAGTCTCACAAGTAACGCTGGCAAGAAGGCATCTCTGCTCTCTGACTGGCGGCCAGTGAAACTTCTTCCAACACCTCCTCTCTCTAGACACTTCTCGAATGCTGGCTTTGGGGCACAGGGTGGGTGGGAGGTTTGGGGGATGTGGTAATTCAGTTGCCAACAGCATTTGAAAAACCATGGCCAGGGCCATAGTGCTCTGTGAAATCCTCTCTCACATTCATGGGGGAAAGGCCAGCTGTTACCGGGTCCCTGGTTGAGCTGTTCCCTGGCGTCCACAGAGCCATTCTGCCCTGGAAGGGACTCTGGTGACAATGGGTCTGATGGCACTCGTCCACCATGTCAGGCCCACATACCATACCAGGGCCACCCACCTGGCCCTGGGCAGCCAGACCTCGGGTCTTGAGCCAGCCTCTGGCCTCTACGAGGCCAGGGCTCGTATCTCTGAGCACAGATAAACAAACCAGCCCAGCCAGGTGGCTCCAAAGGGCTGCCCAGCATGCAGAGATAAAGCAGGGGTCTCGGCAGTGAAGCCCCTCTCCTAGTTAGTTTCTGACTTCCAGGAGCCTTCTTTATTTGTTTTATGTAGCAAGATGTATTCATCTTTCCCCACCCTGGAGAGTCCTTTCATTTCTTTTATACTTAGTTCTTCATACATATTATCTTCAGTGTTTTATAATTTCACTTTTGAATGTTTAACTTTTGCCAAAGGGGATTTGGCTAAGAAGGTGATCTACCTTCACATATCTCCTCCTGAAGCCCAACGCCCCGTCTGAGCTGTCTGCCTCAGTGCCCGGTCTGGGACGCTGTCTGGGTGACTTGGGTGTCATAGCGGTTCACCCTTGGCACTTAATAACTCACTGTAAGCTTGTAGTGGGCTGACTTTCCCCTTCTAGAAAGAATTTACATCTTTATATTCAGCCATTCTGTCCAGGAATAAGGCGTCTTTATTTACTCAAGTCTCCTTTCATATTTCTTGGAAGGGTTTTATACTTTTCTTTTTATGTCTCTTAGATGTTTCTTTTTCAATTTAATCCTAGATATTTTCTATTTTTGTCATTGTGATTGTGGTTTCTCCAGTGGTCAGGAACGCTGTTGATATTTGACTAGTTATCTAATGTCCACTTATGCCTCTCTGTGTTTCTAGTTTCTTTTCAGTTGATTCTCTTGCGTTTCCTGGGGAGACAATCATATCCTTGAAAACAGTGAAAATTTAGTCTCTTTCTAAAAGCTTAGTTCTGGTTTGGGTTTTATGGCATTATGGGTGCTTCCAGAACAGTATTAAATAGCAGTGCTATCAGCAGTCTGACTTTGCTCATCCTTTTTTTGTTTGTTTTTTTTTGCCACATCATAGAGGGTAATGGTGAGGCCATTATCCCTGGAGCACTATAAATGGGCTCTCAGAGCCGTAAGTGTTTCTGCCTCCCTGCCTGAGATGCTGCTTTTCCGCCCATCAGGGACGCCCTCCCCACTCCTCAGCCTATCTACCACTGACCCTCAAACTTTCCTGCTTCAGGCAGTCTTTCATGAACAGGCCAAAGCGACCAGTCCTCCCTTGAAATGACCATAGCCCTCCTTTCAGGACCCGTGGACTGGGTTCTTGCCAGGCTGCGCATGTCTGATGTGGCCGTGTTGCTCACTCTGTGAGTGAGTTTGTAGGTTCCCAGAGGCTGGGTCTGGGCTTTGCGACAGCTCCCCTCCCCCACCCCTGAACAGACAAGGAAGGCCCTTGTCCTTCCTCAGACATTTTGTTCCAAAGCTGAAAAACCCCCTGCACATGCCCTTGGTATCCAAGCCTGTACTCCAAGTACAGGACTTGTGGTCCATGGAGAGGCTGAGCATAGGTGGGCCAGCCTGGCCGGGGCAAAGGGTTGTCGACCTCCAGGAAGCCAGGCCACCCGGGCTGGCAGAGCTGCCCCTGGCCTGCATCTTCTGTTAGCCTCAGCTTGGGAACTCGTCAAAGCAAGCCCTGTGTGCCACCATCTCCTTGGGGTCTGGATACAACCAGCCACCAGTACCTCGCCTGAGTGAAAGCACCCTCTGTCTTCCCCGCACCTCCCCTCTGACAGCCCCACCACCCAAGCTTTCTACCTGTGTGTGGTGAGGACACTCCTGGAGGAGAAGGGGGAGGGGCCCCAGTGGGGAGGAAGACAGACACGTGCCTAGTGACTCCACTGGCCTGGCAGTGCTGAGCACTGCATGCAGTCCTTGCTTAACTGTAAGGCAAGCACCACAAACAAACCCATTTTATACATGGAACAACTAAGGCTGAGAGAGATGCAATAACTTGCTCAAGGTTACAGCAAGAAAAGGCAGCGCCACCATCCAAACCCAGGCTGTCTGGCTCTAAGCCAGGGTTTGTGGGGCCTGTGGGACCCTGCCCACGGCCACCACCTGGTGGACACTAGGGAAATGTGTTTGTTGGAGCTCTCCAGAGATCTGATGAAGTGAGAAGCCGCCTCTTAGCTTGGTAACATTCTAAAATACCTCTTCCTCCCTGCCCTGCGCCCATGATTTATACGGTTGGGTGTTAGCAAAGAACTGAGCGTGTGCAGCTGAGAGCCAGAAAGTCAGCCCCACGCCGGGCGTGGCCTCAGAAAACCAGTTGTACTTTCTGGTTTTCAAAGGAAAACTAACGTTGTGGGTCAGCCATACCCTGACAGATGGCCTTGCATTTGCCTTAACTCAAGATGGGGACAGATGGACAGTGTCATTTCAGTGTGTCACCACACACACGTGCACGTGTCCCCGTGACTAACCTTCCCTTCATGCTCCCAAAGTACTTCATGTCCACTTCATCCTCTGGTCTTTCAACAGCCCTATGAAGCACCCGTCATACCTCCATTTGACAAGTGAGGAACCCAAAGCTCATGGTGGGGGTGGGGGGTGGGGTTGAGGGGTTGAAGCAATTTGTTCAAATCACCAGTTGTTTCCAAATCTCAAGCTTTGGCCTTCCTAAGCCTGGGAACCTCAGGGGCTGGTGAGAGGCCTGCCACTGTCCAGGGCAGGGACCCATCAGCCCTCCACAGGTCAGTCTGGAGCATTGAAGGGACCCACATGGGAGCCAGCAGTGGTCACAGGCCTGGGGCAGCTGGGGGAGTGTCAGCTCCTGTAATCTCTATTACCCACCCCCCTCAAAGTCACCACAAATCAATGAAAACAGTGAGCTTCTGTGCAAATGCAGCTTTAAAACAATCCCCCAGTGCCCCCTGCCAGCAGTTTGGCCACCCCAAGTACTTCTATAGGGGCCCTTTGGTCTCTGTCAACCTGCCTGGGCTCATGAAGCCTTAGTGTATAGAGACTGACGAGCCCGGAGAGGGTCTTCTGAGCCCGGGGCCGTCCCCTGGGGTGACCTATAGGGCAGAGATGCGGTGGGAAGGGCTCCGTCCAGGCCCGGAGAAGCCTGCGCACATAGGCCGGGCCTGTGGGCCTCCTTCCTGGCTTCTGGAGGAAGTAAGAACAGGAACCATGGGCTTGTTCTGTGGGCCACATGCTCCCCGGAACCCCAGGCAGCTTCACTCCCCCCTGACTGGCCACTCAGGGGGTACACCCCCAGTGCGGCCCCATCCCTCCTCCTGCCCCCCCTGCCCCCCAACCTCTGCTGAGAGATCGTGCCAGGCTGCCTCTGAGGCCTCGCTGGCTGGGACCTCTCCAAGGCCAGCCTCAGTCCTGGCCTTAATAACAGTCTTCAAGCAAATGGACACACTTTCTGGGGACGAGTGAGACCCCTGCCGAGGTGCAAGAGGCCACATGGAACTAAGGGATTGATTGACTCTGGTGGTGCTTCTGCCGGGTGTGTAGTGACCGTGGCTACTGGCGCCAGGATGTGAGTCCTGGGGACAGGCTGGGCTTTGTTCCCCCTCCTTTTAGGAGACTACAAACCTTCCCTGTGAGTTTGATAACCACTCCTCTCTCTGTTCTCACCTGGAGAATGGGGACATCAGCCTGGACAGCATCCAGGCCCTCTCCATGTACCTCGCTTTGACTTCCTACCAATAAGTGGGAATGGACGCCGTTGGAGGAGGGTGGCTCTGGCCTTTGGGGTGGGGGCGGGGAGTGGTGCGGCCGAGGGGCAGTGTCCCAGGGTCAGCACCTGGTATTTATGCCCATGTTCTTTCTCGTTGGCTCTTCTTAACAACCAGTTATGTGGATGCCAAATGGGGCTCAGACAGGCAGAGTGACCTGCGCAGGGTCTCGGCCCTAGCCAGGGCTCTCCGCACAGCCCCCTAGCATGGCCACTCTGCAAGCAGAATCTTTGAGCCTCAGTCTCCAAGGAGCAGGGTGGGCTGGTCCTCAGGGGGCTGGGCTTTAGAATTAAAGGGCTGCAGGGGCCCTATGGGGCTGTGGTTTCCCCACTGGCTCACGCTCAGTGTAGCCTGAGCAACTTTGTACACTGAAGAGGCCTGGGTCCCAGAACTGGCCCTTCTCGGAGTATCAGGGCATCAGGCTGCCCAGGGGGTGCTGGCTTAGATGGGGAGGGGGCTGGTGCCCTGGGAAGAGTGATTAGCTTTTAGAAAGTGCAGGAGGCTCCACAGAGATAGATTCTCCCAGCCTGATGACTCTTGACAAATTCCCAGACCCTTACTTGGGTTATTTTGGTCACTGCGGACCCCGGGGAGCTCCCCAGGGTGACCCAGCAGCTTTTCGCACTCCCAAAGGGGTGGAGACTGGCTTAGATGCTCCCTCTGGGTGCCTGTGCCTCCTTGTGAGTTGTTTACTTGTGCATTCACTCAACAAATATTTATTTGGTGCCTGTCACATGGGATCTGAGTCAGCTTTCTTAGGTCCGGATCCCAGCTGGGCCTACTTCTCGTGTGGCCTTGGGCAGTGACTTGACCCTGAACCTCAGCTTCACAAACGCCAGCTCCTGGGCTCGAGGGGGACTGCACGAGCTGAGGCCTGCACACAGCATGGGGCTGGCACACTCAGCCAGAGCCCCTTGAGCATGAGGGAGGGATGGTGGCTGTGGAGTGGGCGGGGGAGGGCACAGCAGCCTGTGCCCCGAGGGGTGCCGGGTGCTCGCAGTCTCTGCTCTCTCCTCAGTACGGCAAGAAGAAACTGAAATACCTGCCCTACAACCACCAGCACGAGTACTTCTTCCTGAGTGAGTCTTAGGGTGCCCCACAGCCTCACCCCAGACCCCTGCACACCAGAGCAGCCATTTCTCTTCCTCCCAGCAGACACCCTTTTCAGACTCAGAAAGTGACCCTAAACCTACTAGAAAAAGAGGGGCCAAAGAAACCGCCCCATTCAGAACCCTCCTGGTTCATCCTACTGACGGGTCACAGATGCCCGGAGAGTCAAACACACGCTCCGTGATCCCTGGGTGAGGGGGGGACTGGGGGTGCGGGGTGGACTGGGGGTGCTGTCTGCTCCCAGCGCCCTCGGGCGGCACCAGGGCTCCCGGCTGCCTCTGCCCGTGAGCTGCAGAGCTGGGCGCCACACTCAGTGTCCTAGCTGCAGCTCCTCCCCACCTTCCAGCCCGGACGGGGTGGGACAGGAGGCCTACTAAGCACCTCTGCTCTCTCCCTTGCAGTCGGGCCGCCGCTGCTCATCCCCATGTACTTCCAGTACCAGATCATCATGACCATGATCGTTCGCAAAGACTGGGTGGTGAGTCAAGGGGCGCCCCTGGCCTGGGGGTGTGGGAAGGAGGGTGTCCAGGCCATTGGGCCCAGGGGGCCTGCATTGTGCCCCCACGTGCCTCTGTGGGACCCTAGGCATCTCCTCTGGGGGTGCCTTGTCACTCTCAGGAAAAGACCTGCTCTGAGGCTGCCAGAACCCAAGAGGCCATTGCACCCCACTCCTAACGATCCCTGAATACACACACACACACACACACACACACACACACACAGGGGGTCCACTGGGGAGCCACTGACTTTGTAGAACCCGCTCAGAAAGTTCCTGAAGACAACATGGGAAGAGCCAAACTCGACCCACTCACCCACAGCTCTGTTCTAGCCATCAGCCTCCCGTGTCCTCTTGCAGCCCCTAAGACTCATGAACTAGGCCGCACAGCACTCTGGTTGGTAAATGGAGAGCAGCCTGGCGATAGCTGAGACCACAGGTGTATTAGTTTGCTACGGCCGCATAATAAAGTACCATAGACTGCATGTCAGTTCTGTGAACAATGGAATTGTATTGTCTCACAGTCTGGGGGCTGGAAGTCCAAGTGGAGGTATGGCCGGGGTTGGTCCTCCTGAGGCTATGAGGAAGGGTCTGGTCCAGGCCTCTCTCCTTGGCTTGTGGATGGCCACCATCTTTTCTGCGCGTCTCTTCACATCGTCTTCCCCTAGTGCATGTCTGTCTGTGTCCCAATTTTCACTTTTTATAAGGACGCTGGTCATAGTGTGTTGGGGCCCACCCTAATGACCTCATCTTAACCAATTACAGCTGCTGAGACCCTGTCTCCAAATTAGATCACGTTGTGAGGTCCTGGGGGTTAGGACTGCAACATATGCGTTTTAGGGGACACAGCCCAGCGCGTAACACCAGGCTTGGGGGAATCTCCGGATTCTTCCCCCAGAGAGAGAAAGGGACCCTGGAGAGGGGCTAATAGTGTGCCCGGTGTGCGAGGCCATCCTTGGCTTTCTGTAGATGTGCAGATGTGATTTTGCTGAAGAGGATAATATACCCACAGGGGAATGACCTGGGTGGAGCATGTACCGTAGGCAGAGCCCACTTTGGGCAAACCGGGGTTCACCGTGACAGTGAACTTAGTAGTTATCGCTGGTCTTTTTTTTAATTTTTTTTTTAATTTAAACGCAGTTTCATAAATGAAGATATTGAGACTGAGAGTTTGGGACTTGCCCAAGGTGACACCAAGGAGTGGGTCGGGCTCTGGAACCCAGGCCTCCTGCTGCCACATCCTGGACCCTCCCTTTCACACTTCAGCCACTAGTCTCTCTCAAATAACAATATCTTGTATTTGTATAGCATTTTAAGGGCCGCGAAGCACTTGTCTTACACCCTGTCTTTGAAAATACTGGTAAAGGGGCCATCGTGCCTGTTGATTCGGCCGAGAGGCCAGGACTGGACTCAGAGGTTGGGGAGGAGGCGTGACTCTGGCAGTGTTTGCCCGCCCTGAGCTGCTACAACCTGTACGACTCACTTCTAGGACATGCTTGTGCCCCAAAGTGAGCATTTCATCAGTACTTCAACTGTCATCCAGGAACAGTTGAGCACTGCCACCTACGTTATGTTATTTAACCCTGGTTCACCAACAAGGCAGGAATGGGCTGGAGGGACAGAGTTTCTGCATCAGGCTAAGTGGTAAGAATTTGAACTCACATCTCCTGCTCCTACGGTGACTGCTGTTTGAACCTTTGCACGGGGCTCACCTGGGCCCTGGAGGGAGTCACGGCTGAAAAGGAATGTGAGACCTTCTGTGCTGGGTCAGGTGATGCTGCTGGGGGTATTTTGATCTGCGTTTCTGGCAGATGACTCCTGACATGAATATTTAATCTTTTTCTACTGTGTTTGTTCCCTAAGGAACAAAGCAATGAAATAGGGACAGCAGGAAAGGAAATCAGACTAGTACCTGAACGGGAACAGATGGCAGAGCCAGGGAAATTTGATCGGTCCACTCAGGCCTTTTAGGACTCTCCTGGCAGTGTGGGGAGCCCACGTGGAAATAGAGTTTAGGTTGGGTGGGAAGGCCGGACCTCCCGACTGCTCCTAGACTTGGCACCCCCTCAGGGGCTCATGACCATGTGGTGTGGGTTGAGGCATGCCCTGTGCTGTGGTCTTCCGATTTACAGCCAGCTGAGGTGTGACCTGGGGTAGTGGTCCTCAATGGGAACCATTCTGGTGGGACTTTTGGCAATATCTGGAGACATTTTTGATTGTCACAACTCTGGGAGAGGGAGCAGAGTGCTACTGGCATCTAGGGGGCACCTAGCCAGGGACATAGCTAAACATCCTATCATGCACAGGACCAGCCCACCACAACTAAGAATTATCCAGCCCTAAATATTACCCGTGTGGAGCCTACGAAACCCTGGCCTGGCGAAGAAGGGTTAATACACTCTCAGAGCATAGAGGAGGGAGGCTTTTACCGCTCTGGTAGCATTGCCAGTGGCCACATCCCAGGCCTCACCTCGCAGGGGGTTCACTGTATCTGACACCACTACCCGCTCCCTCCTGAAATTCTCCCTGTTGGCCTCCAAGTCCCCTCTGCTGGTTCCCCTCCACCTCTCTGCTTCCCTGCATCTTCATCACAGCCCCCCGATACCAGTGGCCCCTTGGTCATGGATCACTCTGCACAAAAATAAATCAGTACGCACACACCCTCATTAATATATATGGACTCACTACTGTGCTGCATGCACACGAAAAAGAAGTTAAAATGAATGTGATGAAAAGTAGGAGCGGAACTCGTGACGTTTGCTCCCTCACCGCCTTGAAGACAATCACGTTGGTCCTGAGGTCTTGCCCTGAGCCCACAGCTGGCCCTTCAGACTCTTCCTTCTCCAGCCCCTTCCCAGCTGCCCCCGGCCCGTTTCCCTATTCACCGGATGGCACTGACACCGGGGACCAGCTTAGATTCCTCATGAACAAGAAGTCCCCAAATGCATTGTCACGGATGCCTCTGCCTCCCAGATAGTTCTGGAATCTGTCACCTCCTCATGAGTGCTGTGGGTCCTGGCTGGGGCTTCGATCATTTCACGCCCGAGCTACTGAAAAGAACCCAGTCTCTGCATCTCCAGTTGGCAGGGATCTATTATATTTGAAAATTCAGATGAGACCGTGTTCTGTGGTTTCAAGCTCTCAGTAGTTCTCCACTGCCCGTGGTCCCTCACCCCCACCTCGAGCACTTGTACTGGAGAATATGAAACATATAATCAGTGGTAAACAGTAACTCAGCACACACCCTCTGCAGTCTCGCCTGCCTGGGCTTTTCTTTGTATCCTTGCCTCTTCGTGGATGTCCTTCCTACTTGGCTGACCTCTGGCGTGTGCCAGCCCAGCTCAGGCACCACCTCATAATGGAGGCCTTCCTTAAATCCCAGGGTTGCGATGGCTGCACAAGGGAGAGCAGGAGACCAATGGGAGGCTCCTGCTGTGGTCCAGCTGAGGCACGTGGACTTGGGACCCCATGTTCCCATTGTCCCCTTAACCGTCTGTCCTGTACCATGTGATATTGAAGGACCCTCCTTATAAGCCTGTCCTTCCAGATACCAGGCTTCTGAACGGCTTCCTTTTGCTCCCATCACCTGACTCAGCCCCTAACACAGAGAAGGCATTCACTGAATGTTTGTGGCGCTTAACTGAACAGAGCTGGGTTGAAGGATGAGTTTGCTGAGCAGATAAGGGGAGAGAGGCAGCCTCCAGGCAGATACAGCCCGGACACAGCCCGCAACGAGTCAGAGCACAACCTGGCCGGGCGCACGTAGGTCGGGAGACTGGCTGCAGATGAGGGCAGGTCAGTGGGCAGGCATGTGAAGGGCCCATGCATCCTGCCCAGGGACTGGATTTTATCCTTTGTTCCCCGGCGTGGGAGGAGGTCAGTGATGGCTTTGAGGATGGCGGTGGCATGGTCCAGTTTGCATGCTTAGAAGATCTCTGTGGTGCAGGGGCCTGACTGGAGACATTAGAGCTGATACTGTGGGCTTTCTTGTTGTTGCAACATACATTCCAGCCATGTGGAACCTTGTGGGAGGTTCTCTTCCTTGTCCTGCAGGTGGGGCAACTGAGGCACAGCTAAGTAAATCACCTGCAGCTACACAGAGCCACTGGTAGGGCTGGAATTAGTGCCGGCAGCCTGACCTGGAGCGTGTGCTCTGAGCACTACCCTGCCAAGGCTCTAGGGAGGAGAAGTGAAGGGGGAAGTCCAGCTACTGCATGAGCATTCCTGGCAGAGGAAACAGTCAGTACAAAGGCCCTGAGGTGGCTGAGGACAGGTGTCCCCAACCCCTCAGAGCTCTGTGGGCTACTCTGGGTAAGGTGGGAGGCTTCGCAGGGGAGAGATGTGGTCTGATTGGTGTTAAGAAGGTCCCTCTTTTGCCATGGGTGCACGAGGGACAGCAGGAAACCACTGAGAGTCGCCTGCTGTGGTCCAGCTGAGGCACTGGACTTGGGTGGCAGAGAGGAGGTAGAGAGACTGCCGGCAAGGTTACTTATGGAGGGTGGCGCAGCAGCAGGGAGGCGTTTGCCCAGGAAGTGAGACCTGCTAACTCAGGACCCTGTTACCGCCCCAGTGAGGGGCAGGAAGGGAGAGTGGATCAAAGAGGGGGCAGGAGAATCAGGTGTGGAAAGAGGCCCAGCTGTGTCAGAGGCCACTGGGAAGGCCCTGAGGTGGGCATGGACAGTGTCCCTGGCCTTGGTCCTCCCATACTGTCATGCTAGAGTGAGTGTCGAGAAAGAAGTTCCCAGGTGCAGATGAGTACAGACAGGGCCGCAGAGCTATTCGTGAGCCTGCAGGGTGTTGGGCTGGGGGTGCACGGTTAGAATCCCTGGGACCAAGAAAGGGCTGCTGACCTCTGGCCCCTTCCCATGGCTGTCCTTCAGCTGATGTCCCTTGGTCCCCATCCCTATTTCTTTCCTTGAGGGCAGAGCACATAGCTCCCTTCCTGCTGCCAAAACACTCAGCATTTTCTTAGAAACACAAACCCTGTGCAAGCTGCCCAACTCCTGAGAGGCCAGTTGGGGACACCTTTGCCTAGCAAGGCATGTGAGGTGCTGTGTGCACACCTGTGGTCAGGACACAGTGCCAGGTAGGGCGGGGCTGCCCTACCTCTAATTGTGTTTCTCTCGGCAGGACTTGGCCTGGGCCATCAGCTACTATGCCCGTTTCTTCATCACCTACATCCCTTTCTATGGTGTACTCGGAGCCGTCCTTCTCCTCAACGTTATCAGGTGCCTGAGCTTTGCTGGTTAATCCCTGGGCACCCGAGCACTGGTGTTGATGGGGACTTGGATGCGAGGGCACCATGAGGAAAGGCTCAGAGGTCCCCACTTCCTGCCCTGGGCCTCACGTCCTGGCATCTCTGTACACCCTGCACCTGCCCTGGGCCACATGGAGTTGGGAGGGAGGCGCTGTTCCCACCGTGGCCGGGCCCTGTGGAGACCAAGCTGGCTGGGGCTCCAGCGCTGAGCTGCCCTCTCTCCCAGGTTCCTGGAGAGCCACTGGTTTGTGTGGGTCACGCAGATGAATCACATCGTCATGGAGATTGACCGAGAGCCCTACCGCGACTGGTTCAGTAGCCAGGTGAGGGCATTCCAAGCTGGTGACCAGGGACCTGTGTCCATGTCCTCAGCCCCCAGAAACTTGGCTGCCCCGTGGACCAGCACTGTGCTGGGCTTCCCTGGGGCTGCCTGTGTCGTTCTGCTGCTGGTAGGCACAGGGCTAAGCAAGAAAGGGTAGCAGGGCTCTTTGGGAGGGACCTGTGGGGTATCTGGGTGGGCTGAGGACTCCTGGCAGAATGGTGTGACACGGAGGGGAGGGGTGGCCCTGAGGCTTTGTTTAAGGCTGGGCC
The DNA here is from genome assembly GCF_001890085.2 of Hipposideros armiger. NCBI lineage: Eukaryota > Metazoa > Chordata > Mammalia > Chiroptera > Hipposideridae > Hipposideros > Hipposideros armiger. The sequence goes on along the minus strand of NW_017731603.1, from coordinate 340,501 downwards.
TTATGGGAAGGAGACGAGGCCCTTTGTTCTTTTACTCATGGCCACTCATTCCCTCTTCCCTGCACAGCTGGCAGCCACCTGCAATGTGGAACAATCCTTCTTTAATGACTGGTTCAGCGGTCACCTCAACTTCCAGATTGAGCACCAGTGAGTGCGGGTGCAGATGGGTCCGGGGGCAGGCAGGTCACATACAGTGGGAGGGAGCGGCCACCTGCCCCATCTGAGCAGAGGGCAGCGTTTGGGGGCTCCCTCTCTCTTCCCCCTGGTGAGATTCTCCCACCCCGCAGCCCTAGAGCATGTTCCGCAGCCAGCCCCGCTGAGGCCAGGGTGGGGCTCCCTGTGCCACACACTCACTGTGACAGTCATCCCATCACTTGTAGTTACAGAGAGCTTGCACCAGCATCTCCTTGATCCTGTGAGCCTGGCAGGGCAGGGTGATTGATCCCATTTTATTGACAGGGAAACTGAGACCCAGCTAAGTTAGATAGCTTTCCTGGAACTGATAGCTGAGGGGCTGTGCCCCCAGACCTCTACTACCCCTGCTGCCCTTTATCCTCACCTCACCCCTGGTTGCTGTTCTTTTTTCTCTCATCCCCTCCTATCTCCTCACCCTGCTCTTTCTTGTTTTAGAAAAACAAGACTTTCTGTCTCTAGCCATCCAATTTCTTTCCAGTCCCCAGAGCACAAGCACACCCATCCACAAACAATCCTCCACCAAAACCTGCCCCTCCCCCACGTGCCAGTAGGCACACAGGGAGAGCTGTGGACAGGGTCTCCCTGGGCCCCAGCCAGTCTCTGTGTGGGCTATGAGAGGAGGCGGAGGCTTCCTCACACTGGCTCCCATGCTCTCCCCAGCCTCTTCCCTACCATGCCCCGGCACAACTACCACAAGGTCGCCCCACTGGTAAAGTCTCTGTGTGCCAAGCATGGCATCCAGTACCAGGAGAAGCCGTTGCTGAGGGCCTTGCAGGACATCGTCAGGTAAGGGGATAGCCCACAGCTGCTGGGGCCCCTTGAGGCCCCTGGGGCACAGGGAGGAGACGCAGAGGCACAAAGCTGACACTATCCATGGTGGAGACGGTGGCAATGGCAAGAAAGGCCGAGCCCTGCTGGCACCTCCATTACTTGGAATTGCCCGGTTTCTCGCTTTGAGCAGGATGAGGACCTTCCCTGTGTCCTTCTCCAGGGGGGGTCTCTTGGGGAGCCCTGAGCTGGCAACCCCTGGGTGAGGGCTAAGAGGAAGCACCTGTGCCCCCCGCATGGCCTCCCCAGCCCGCCCACTCGCTAGGGCTCCCTGGCCCCTCCCCACCTGGTCCCCGACTGTCCCATCCCTTTCCTCCCAGGTCCTTGAAGAAGTCTGGGGAGCTATGGCTGGACGCCTACCTCCACAAATGAAGCTGCAGCCCTCGGGCGCCCACGGGGAAGGGGGAGCCGGTGGGGGTGATGGCCAAAGGGAGGGATGGGTTTTCGTTCTAAGGGGTGTCCATGAGGCTGGGCTATGTGCTGGCTCACAGGCCCCATCTTTGATCTTTCTCCTGTTTTCCTCCGTTTTCCCTTCACTTCGCCCTCCAACACCGTCCCTCCTGAGGCCTGCCCTCTGTCAGTTCCTTCCCCCAGGAGCACGGAGAGATGGCTCCATCCCTGCCCAAAACACCTGCTAGACCGAAGGTCCACAGACATGCCTAGACCCCCCTTGCAGCCTGGCCCCCAGGCCTCACACTCCTCCCTGTTATTTCCCCTCAGATGCTCTTGGGTTTCGTGGGACTGGGTCCTAGCTGGGCAAATGACTCCCTGGCCCTGGCTCTACCCTCCCTGATGGTGCCCATGGTCTGTCCTCTTGTAGGGAGGTGCTTTTTGTACCTGGTTCCCTTCCCTCCGCTGGGATCGGTACTTAGGGCCTCCCTGCAGGTGCCATTTTTTCTAAAACTGTCCAGGCCCCGGCCCTGATTCCAGGCTCTCTCTGCTTGTAATGCAGCTGGCTCAGACCTCAGGGCCCAGGGGAAGGTCCTCCTCGCCCCACTGGAGGCCTCTGACCCAGGGCTTGTGCAGTTCCATCCCACCACCTTCCACCCTATCCCACCTCTGGAGCCTGTTAACTTAGGTCCAAGGGGACAGTCCCACAGGTGGGTGCCACAGAGGCAAGGGTCAGGTTGGGGGGCCAGCCGGCCTGGAGGCTCAGCCCCACTTCCTACCCCCTTTCAGATGTTTGTCCTAGTTGGGAAGCCTAAGATTCTAGAGCAATCAGACCCTTCTCCAAAATGCCCTGTTACCTGCCAGGCAGCCATGTTGGGGCTGCCAGTGTGGACAGGCCCTCTCGCTGTCTTCCGCGCTTGTGTCGTTCACTGGTTTTATAAACTTTTGCTACAGGATACCTTCTGATGATGGGGCTGGGCCTTTGACAATCTCTCTTTGACCACCTGCCTCTCCTGGCCTCCCCCAGGCCCCACGGCCGGCTGAGCCAGGCTCGCTCACTGAGGCTAATGTGGCCCTGACTGTCACTGGAGGGCAGTGGGGACAGAGAGGGAGGGAACCCCAGAGGCGGTGACTCTGAGGAGCTGGTGGATGGGCGGGGACCTAACGAGTTCCAAGTGGGAAGTGTGACTAGGAATTGGGGCTGGAGGCCAGGAGCTGAGGGCACAGGAAAGTGAGAAGGACAGGAGGGGAGTCCGCTGCCCTGGGAAGGATCTAGAGCTACTGCGTTTGGAAGCCTAACCCACTAACCAATATTTAGCTTCCAGGGAGGGTGGGGCAGGAACAGGCTCCGAGTGGGAGCCTTTGGGAGAGGGCTTCTCGTCCCCCAGCTCTGGCCAGCCAGGAGGGACCAGCACCGAGTGTGACACACCTTTGAGGCTCTGCTGCTGTCCCTCCCATGGCGGATAGATCCACAGGGAACTGATCTTAATTTTTATCATGTTGCTTCCCCAGACCTACATTTCTTGGAAATAAAAGAAGTGATTTTATTCTGACTTCCTTGATCAGCATACTGCCTTGTGCTCCTGCGTGCTTACGCTCGTGGGGTGTGGGCTGGAGGGAGGACAGCAGCAGGGGCCGGGGCCTGGGCACAGGAGCAGGCACGCTGGCACAGGCAGCCCTTCGATGACCCCTCTCTGCCCTGTGGTCACCCTACCCCATCCCCCTGCTGCCCCTGCTCATAATCTTCCTCTTCCCTTCCATGAAGTGCGCTCCAGGCCAGGAACTTTGGGCAAATGACCCAAATAAATGGGCCCATCTTCTTCCTGGGGACTCAGCAGCTCATGCCAACCCAACTCGAGATCGCCACTGGAGTCGCAGGAGGCCTTTCAGAAAGTCCCTGGAGGGCAGCAAGGAGCGCCTGGCACAGGCCACTTCCCTGACACTTGCATTCCCATCTTCCCGTCTTCATCCTGGGACCAGTTGTGCGCCCACAGCCTCATGTCAACTGGCTTCTGCCGGTCTGTGCTCTGCCTGCTTCATGGTCAGTGCACTGGGCGCTGGGGACAAAGAGAATCTCAAGCTCTGAGGAAAGGCTTGGAGACTGACGCTTCCATCTGTGGCCCCTGCAGCGGCTCATTTGGTCCCCACACTGTTTTCATCCCAGCCCAGCATTACTGACCAGTTCATAGGCAATGTCACCGAGACTGGGTCCTAGGTCTGTCCGACCCCCGAGCCTGGGAAGGGTCCAAAGGAACATGTCAGGGGCACTTGTACAGTTTGCCCCACCCTGGCCTCCACGCTGCTCCCTGAAAACCTACATCTGGGCTGCCTCAGTGGGCAGGTCAAGCCAGGTGTGCCAAGGAAGGGCCAAAAGGGTGAGGGTAGCCCATACCTCAGGGGCTCCCTACCTAGCCTTGTATCTCCCCAAGCTCCAAAGTAGACCCTCACCCCCCTCTTGCTTGACCTGTGACCTCAGTGGAGTCAGCAGGGACAGCCAGCTGACCCGAGTAGGGTGTGCATGGTTCCCCAGTGTGAGCAGGGACTCAGTAGGACTGAGGAGCAGAAGCAGCTCTGAGCCAGGAGGCAGAGACCCACCCTGGCACACTGGGTGGCCTTGGGTGAGTCCTTAGCCCTCCCGGCCCAGCGGTTTCCCCATTTGTACAGTGAACGGACTGGGCTAAGGGCTCCAAGGATGTTGTCATCTATCCTTGCCCTTCCATGAACCCATTAGAGCAGCGGTTCTCAACCTTCCTGATGCTGCAACCCTTTAATACAGTTCCTCATGTTGTGGTGACCCCCAACCATAAAATTACTTTCGTCGCTACTCTATAACTGTAATTTTGCTACTGTTATGAATCGTAATGAAAATATCTTTTTGTTTTCCGATGGTCTTAGGCGACCCCTGTGAAAAGGTTGTTTGACCCCCAAAGGGGTCGCGACCCACAGGTTGAGAACCGCTGGTTTAGAGGACTTTGAGGCTGGAAGAGCTTGGGGAATAACACTCTTACCTGTACCTGTGTTCTGCCTCCTACCTGGACTGGGCCTGGCACCCTGACTCCCAGCATGGTACTGTCCAGGTTCCCCGCCCTTGCCACAATATAAGTCCAGGGTCCATCACAAGTGACACCCAGGATCTTGGGGACAGTGGCAAGGTGGACGCTGCGGCTATGAGGGCACCAGGTCAATCTTGGTAGGTCAACGGCCACTTGGATCTTCTCTGTGACTTCCTCCTCCCACCACCCCACCTCGCCCTGAATATTGCCCGGACCTGCACTCTGCCTAACTGCCCTTCCTGTCCCCATACTTCGCTGAGGTTCTTGCCCAACACAACGGTGGATTTCTGGTCCCCATGCCCTGCCAAAGGCGCAACACCCTAACAAGCAAGGCTCTGGGTGATCACAAGACCTGAAGTTTCCATTCACAGGTGAGGAGGCTGACACCAGAGAGGAAAGGACTGGCCTGAAGCCACTTGGTGACAGCACCTGGATTGGGGCAGGCATGTGGGGTCCTGGCTCCTCGCCCAGCACTCCTGGCACCTCCTTCACCCCCTGCAAGGGAAGGGTGCTTCCCAGACCAAGATTTTCCCCCACCCCATCTTGTCAAGTGTCAGACTGCTCCCCCAAGGTCCAGGGGCTGGCCAGAGAGGCAGAGATAGTGGAGGGAGTCAGCTCCTTTGGAGGAGACGAGTTCACCCATAGTGAGGTGGCTACCCTGATAAAAGGGTATCAGCATTGTGGCATGTCACATGCAGGGTGCCAGGCCGAGAGAAGGAGCTGGCAGGGCAGCCTGGATTCTGTGTGAACCTGGAGCCCCGGAGGCAGCCAGCGACCTGGTAATTTCCTCAGGCGTCACCGGGATACTCAGAAAACCTCTTGGCCCATTGGGAGGACAGGGTGGGGGCAGCGAAGAGGCGGTAGCCACCCAGGCTGGGCTCGCACTGCCTTTGGGAAGGACCGGCCGCTGTTCACTTGATGCAGTGCCTTGGGCCAATCAGGACTCCTCAGCTGTCCCCAGCTGCACCTTCCCCAGAGAGGTCTGCCCCTCTGGACAGGATGCAGCTTGTCAAAGAGCCCCTGGTCCCGCTGCCTGAGATGGAAGTGATAAGCTGTGGACTCCAGGGGTGGGGGGCCTACAACCTACGATCAAGAAACTACGGCCTGGAGGAGGAAGGTGGCCCCCGGGCCAGGACTCTGGTGCTCCTTTCTCTGGACCTTGTTTCTAACCAGACGGCCCGTTCATAAGCAGAACAAATGGCTACCTAGCACTTGAGGATTTAACACATTGGGGACTGGTGATGCAGATTTGCATCTATACATTAAGGGGGAATGTTTCCAGAGGTATCACACCCTCAAGCACTACTAGGGTCTTTAGTGAGTATTTCCTGAAAATTTCAGTTCACAAAAATAGCGAATTTGTTATAAATTTTTAAAGAAACACAGTATAAAAGTTGATTTCGGTGGTCTAAATGCCCCGTCCTCAGTGTGAGTGGAGCACGTCTCTACTGTCCCTCACCAGTATAAATATGTTTCTTTGAATTTGGAAGGCACTTAGGTCTTCCTTCCAAATCATCTTGTTCAGGAGCAAGCATCAGAGAATTAGTGACAGTTACTGGGAGCTTGGGAAGGGCCAAGGAGACCCAGGCAGCCAGGTTTCCCAGGACCTGTGCGGGAGGGGTGTATGAGAAAGGCCATTAAAAGAGCCGAGGCCTGGGCCAGCCAAGTGGTGCGATGGTTGGGGACTGGCTTGGGATGCCAGAGGGCCCCGGTTCGGATCCCACATATGAGGGCCGGTGACACTGCCCTCTACAGCTAAGATGCTGAACAGCAGCTCGACCTGGAGCTGGGCTGCCGTGGGTTGCCGGCGACGGCATGGGCTGCAGCCCCTGTGGCAGTGGGTTGCCGTGGGCTACCGTGTGTAGCCAGCAGCCAGCGTGAGGGGCCAGCAGCCGCAGTGAGCGGCCGTCCAGAAGCCGGCGACTGATCTGCCTCGCCCAGGAAGAGCGCAATGATGGTGCCAACTTGGGCCAGTGAAGCGACGTCCTCTACAACTGGACTGAAGAACAAAAGGACAGCAACTTGTCTGTTCCCCTTCCCCTAATTCCCCAGCACTGTTCCCATTCCCCAATTCCCCAATAAAAATCTTAAAAAAAAAAAAAACTTTGTTCGTCACTCCTACAGCCCCTCCCAACATCACAGGCCGGGGCTGGTTCTTGTGAATTTCCTTTCCCATCACCTGCCCTGGCCAGCCCCTGGAGATTCTTAGTAAATAAATGCTGGTTGACTAAAGAAGCAAATGAACAAGTCATGGCTTCCCTCAGTGGTTTTGCGTTTCCTTGGGGCCTGTGAATACCATAAAACAGGGACATGGGGTTTCTTAGCCACTCCACCTAGGCCCTTCCTTCATTCCTTTTACAAACCTGACCTCTGCTCCCTAAGTTCTTAATTGATGACTACAGATAGAGAAGGGAGAGCTCAGCTCAGCAGAATGGTGGTGACCTGTCCCCAGGCGCTCTAGCATGGGGAACAGGATGCGACAAGAGCAAAGATGACTCGCCACGGGAGGATTCCAGGCAATAAGGAAAGATCTGGGGGCAGGGGCTACTTGAGGCCAGGAAGCCTTCCCAAGAGTCCTTTAAGAACGTTACTAGGCCACTACCCATTTTCAGGTGGGAGGGGGCATTCCCGACAGCTACCACCAGGGGCAGCACAGAGCGTGACATGCCCCACAATGGTGCAGATACTCTAGACGCCCCTGGGTGACACTGCTGGCTCGGCGTTCGTGCTACAGTCCGGGGTGTTACTATCTCCCTGATAAATGCAGCAGAGCGCCACTGCAGGAAATGCATTGTTTGCCCAAGCAGGGGATAAAGGGAATGTCATCCCAGGGCCCAGATGGCACCAGGAGTCTGCAGGGTTTCCACAGGTGGCCACAGGAAAGGGGACTCCTGGTTGAGGGAACAGCCTGTCAGGGACCCTGAATGCAGGGCAGCTCTGGACAGAAGGAGTTTGCCTTCAAGGCGGGAAGTGCCTTTCAAGGAGGAAACAGGCGCAGAGACAGCCACGGGCTTGTCCCAGTTCAGAGCAGGTGGTGGCCCCAGGGCATCGGACTGTGTGTAGAAAATGTTTTAATACATTTCTGAGCTCTGTTGCTGGGCCCTATGCAAAGAGTCTTCCACACAGCATCTCTTTCATCTTCCATCACCCTAGGAGGTCATAGGATCACTCAGAGAGGTTTAATAACATCCCCAAGGTCATAGAGCCTTGAGTTCTGAAAGAAACAGGACTCGCCCCGGGTCCGCCTGACTAAACAAGGGAAGCCACGTGGAGTGAATCCGGGTGGAGCTGGGTGCTCCCGGGAAGGACTGAACAAGCCAACGCCGTGTTTGTGCCCCTCACCTCCTGAAGGGGACCCAGTCCAGAGCAATGGGAACCCTGACGAAGGTTGGGGGGCAATCCTGCAGCTGGAGGGGAGACTCCGGCTCCTACTTCAGAAAGGCTCTCAGAGATCCTAGTTCAGCATTTCAATCTTTTCTTTAAACTGCTAATGCTTCTTCAAATGAAACCTGCAGCTCAGCCTGGAGCTGCTGAAGTGTATGGGTACTGGGATCGGAAGGGACCAGCAGCAGTCCAGCTCTCCCTTCTTCCCACGTTCAGGAAACCCCAAGGGGCAACTCAAAGCCCTCCCCAGCACTGTGGAAAACCACAGGCCCAGGCCAACCGCACCCATTTTCCAGATGAGGAGGCTGAGGCTTAGGGAAGGACAGCGCTCGCCCAAAGACACCAGCCAGGCCAGGGCGAGCTGGATGCCGCTCTCAGACTCTAGGGACGGGAATAGCCACTTCTCAGCGTCTAGCTTAGTCACTACAGCAACTTCAGGCAAGCACCTGGCCCCAGGCAGGCCCAGGGGTGATCCGGTGTCACCTCCTGTGGGCCACTGAATGCAGTCACGCTGCACCCCCAGCGGTGTGATGTCAAGTGTGATACTGAGATTGGCAGGTGGCCCACTGACCATGGCTCTCTGAGGCTCTTCACCACAGGCTGCAGGAGGCCAGTGCAAATCCAGGACATACGGCTTCCCTGTCCTGTGCTCCAGGGGCACCGGCAGACATGGCCCTCAGCCCTGGGGCCCGGCTGCTGGACTAGCCCCTGTCCCACTGTGTGCAGGAGCAAAGCGAAGGGAGCCCAGCGTGATCTGCCCAAAGTCGCTGGTGAGCAGGTGAAGAACAGGAAGGTACCTGGCCCTCAGGCAAAACCCGAGGCAGCTGCCAGCTCGCTGACCCAGAGTGGAGGGGAACTCTGACAGCCACCATCCACCACCACACTCCAACACCCTGATGTCCCAAGGGCCTGAACTCCTCTTGGGGATCTTGGCAGATTCCAGCTCCAAAATTCATGAAAATCCAATACTCTATAATATATCTAGGTTTATTTTTATATAAAAATAACAGTTTTCCCAAAATTTTTTCTTCAGGAAAACATGCCATGATCACTATGTTGCTGTATGTACCATCCTCCTAGCCCCTGTCCTGTTGGGCCAAGAGCTGCAGTCGTCAGGCTGCGGAGCATAGGCAAGGCGGCCAAGGGGAAGACGGCAGGACCAGAAGGGCAGGCAGGGCCCCCAGGCCCAGGTAGGCGGGAGGGGTTGTTGAGCCTGCCTGAGCCAGTGTGATGGCTGCTGGGGCCCTGGGTGCTGCCTTTACTGGTGGAGGTAGGCGTCCAGCCAGACGTCGCCAGACTTCTTCAGGGACCTAGGAAGCAGGGATGGAGGTGGGTGTTAGGGACTCAATTGCAAGATACCAACCCCCTCGCCCTAACATGATGAATGTAGTGGAGATATCCCCATTGCCCTGAGTTCTCTTCCCCTGGGGCCTGCAGCTGGGTGGGGCTGGAGGGATGGATTGGGAACTGAAGTGGGGGAAAGGGGAGGGGTAGTCAAGGCCAAGTCCAGCCACGAGCTAGCGTTGGCCTGTCCTGCCTTCCTCCAGCTCTGTCTGTTGCCTCCTTCTGCTGGGCCCTGTGACCCAGATATTTGTAAGGCCTGGCACCGGTCCACCAGGAGCCCAATGTCATGCAGAGGAGCCAGAAATATCAACAACTTGCTAGGAAACCCTGTGCCAGGTGTTCTAAGGGAGCCGGGCTGAGTAGCAGAGGCTCAGAGGGTCAGGCTGTGGAAGGGTCATGAAGGAGAAGCAGGAGTCCAAACACCAGTATAGAATAAGGAAGGGCATCTAAGTAAAGGGAACAGTATGTGCCAAGGCACAGAGGTGGAAGAGCTCTGGCTGGCAAGTCTGACCTCTGTTCCCCACTGCCAAGGCTACGACTAGGCTGAGCCCATCATCCCTCCCCAGAACAGCTGCAGGGGCCTCTGCTCTGCTCTTTCTGCTTCAACTCTTACTGCATTAGCACATTGCCACTATCAGAGCATCCTTCCAGAGTCTAAGCGCCTTGCTCAGCAGCTCTCCTATACAGCCATACCTGCCTCAGGGCCTTTGCACTGCTGTTCCCTTGCCCAGAATATTCTTTCCGCAGACATTTCCATCGCCAGACCTCTCCTCTCCTCCCTGTCTCTGCTCACTTGTCACCTTCTCAATACCACTCACCCTGCCACCCTATTAAAAACGCAACCCCTGCCTGGCACACCCCAGCCTCTCTCTTGCCCCGGCCCTTAGGTTTTGTGGCTTTGTTTTTTTTTTTTTTTTTGCCAAAGCACTTCTCCCTTTCTCACACTTTCTGTAATTTACTTGTTATTTTAACTGCTTATTTTCCGTTTCCTCTGCTAAGAGGTCAGTGCCAGGAAGGCAGGGATTTTGGCCTGTTTTCCTCACTGGTGTATTCGCACCTAGGACAGGGCCTGGGTCCATAGCAGGTGGGGTGTGAATGAACGCTGGGAAGAGAGGGAAGGCTGAGGACAGAATGGCTGATGGGAAAGGCCTTGAGTGCCATATCTTAGAGAGGGGTCGACGTGGGCTCAGACAAGGGGCTGTTGGGGGCGAGGTGGGCAGGGGCGCCAGGGGAGCCAGCATGAGCGGAGGGCCCTTACCCAATGATGTCCACCAGGGCGGTAAGGAAAGGCTTCACTTCATAGCTGAGGCCATGCTTGGCACATAGCGCCTTGACCAGCGGTGCCACCCTGTGGTAGTTGTGCCTGGGCATCGTGGGGAAGAGGCTTGGGGGAGGGGAGAGCATGTGCTGACACCTGAGGTGGGGAGGTGCCAGAGGGCGCACCGCCCATCACCACCTCTCCCAGGCCCTCAGGGAGTCCAGGGCTCATGTCTCGTCCTCCCTGGAGAAGGACCCACTCCCACCCACTGGGCTCCAGGGCTGTACTCACTGGTGCTCAATCTGGAAGTTGAGGTGCCCGCTGAACCAGTCGATGAAGAGTGAGGGCTCCACGTTGCAGGTGGCTGCCAGCTGCCAGGAGTGAGCAGGGCACAGGTGAGGGAGGATGGCACAGAGCCCTGAGTCCACGGGATCCCCTGAACCTGGCAGTCCCATCAGGGCCCCCTTTCCTCCTAGCTGGGACTCCACACCCACATCCAGGAGACATCCCGACGGACCGGCCTCTGCTGCCCACCTGAGAGCTGGCCCAGTCCCGGTGCTTCTCATGGCCGATCTCCTTGGGGATATGGTTCATCTGCGTGATCCACACGAACCAGTGGCTCTCTAGGACCCTGTGGGGGGAGGCTCAGACACTGCCCCATGTCCAGCTCACCACTTAGACCAGACATGGGCCCCAGCTTCCTCATCTGGACAATAGGATCGCGTGACCCCTCCCCCACCGGTATTTAAAGCAGCTGAGTGGAGCAGGCTGTGTGCCAGGCTGAGCCCAGAGCAGCCCTGCTCATTGGGCCGACGCCCACAGGGCTGCTTTCCCCAGACTTGCCACCCCTGGGAACCCGCTACTCTAGTGTCATTTGATTCTTCCACAACCCAGAGAGGCAGTCCTGCTAGCCCCATTCTGCAGAAGGGAAGACAGAGGCTCTGAGGGTGGAGGGCTTCGGTTAGGGTTCCCTGCTGCGTGTGTGTGACCTCCCCACTCTCTGCCATTCCAAACCTGGTCATACCTGACAGCCACGAAGAGGAGCAGTGCCCCAGTAAGGCCATAGAAAGGGACATAGGACAAGAAGAAGCGGGAGTAGAAGCTGGCAGCCCAGAGCAAGTCCTGCAGAGGGTGGAGGAGAATAGAGGTCTTGAACAGGCCAGGAAGAAGAGCCGAGGTCATTCAGCCCTTTTGCTTGATGTGCCTCGGAGCCCTGGACAGGCCACTGCCCCACTCTGGGCCTCAGCCAGGGAAAGGGACAGGGTCCTTGCCCCGCCAGCTGAGCAGAGGTGCAATGGAGGGGCTGAGATGAGGGAACCCCTGCCTGGGAGACAAATGCCTGGCAGAGAGCCCAGTGGATCCTCACCTCCAGGGAGGACACCCCTACCATGAGAGATGCATGCTCGCTCCCTCCCTGCACACATGTGCCACACTGTTGTATGCACACACGCACACCTGTTTGTATTCACGGACACCGGCTGCCCCCTGACGCCCCGCTGCCACCACAACTGTATGCCCGAGAGACCTGAGTAGGGGCCACTCACCGTCCACTGCATGCACACCAGCATGTACGCCAGATTTTCCACCTCGAAGTTCACCAGGGTGAGCAGCGGTGGGCCGACTGCAAGGAGAGCATGAGATGGCTCAGGCACGGGGGCGGGGCACCGAGAAGGCTGTGCACATGGAGTTGGGGAGTGGGGCTCTGTTATTCCAGGAATGCCAGTGGGACTTGGCATGGGGCCCTTCCAGCTGGGATGACACCGCATCACCCACAGGCCTGGTCCATATTCTTCTCTCAGCATCCGAGCCTCTCCAGGCTGGTCCTCATCTCACTGCCTCCTGTGTTTCTTCTGCAGTGTGGGGCCGGCCTTACATATCCCCACCCTTGAATCCTGTCCACCCCAATGATTGCTCAAATGCTCTAGGGCTCTGGACTGCCCTGCTGTGAGGGCAGGAAGGGATTCTGAAAGCTCTGGGCAGGGCTGTGACTACCTCTGACCGAAAGGCACACTAGACAGAGGGACCAGCTGGGGCAAAGGCTGGCAATGGGACACAGCACAGGCTGCAGGCTGGGGCAGCAGGGCAGAGGCTGGGAGAGGCTTGAAGGTGCCATGCTGAGGGATGGTTAACAAGTACCCCTTCCCCAGGTGGCGATGGAAGCTGCCCAGTGCCAGCATGAATGGGGGCAGACGGTGCAAGCTCAGGTGTGGTCCCCACCCCAGCCATGTCCCTTCCACTGGAGGGACAAAGGGCCACTCACTCAGGAAGAAGTACAGGTGCTGGTGATTGTAGGGTAGGTATCTGCGTTTCTTCCTGCCGTACTGTGGAGACAGGCGGAAGCTGGGGAAGGTAGCTCTCCAGGCCCCCCTCCTCCCAGGCAGGGGCAGGGGGCTGGCTGGGGCCAAGGGACCAAAGCAGCTCTAGATTCTAGCAACTGGGCCCACTGTTGCCAGCAGGCTGGAAGGGAGAGGGAGAGGATACCTCTGGGGCAGGGACTCAGCCTGAAACTAGAGCGGAGGGCTTGGTTAGGGGCTAAGGCTGGGCCACATTGGGGGCTTCAGTAGCTACCAGTGCCCCCTCAGCTGCAAGCCCAGCCTGACTGTGTCCATGTCCTCCATATGTACCTCAACGGACGACTCCCCCAGGAGGAAGATGGGCGCCACAGTCACATCTGGGTCTTTGTGGAAGATATTGGGCTTGGCATGGTGCTGGAAATGGCGGAAGTTCCACCAGTGGGCAGAGAAGCCCTGCAGGGGAGGAGGCAGCTCTCAGCGGTGGGACCAGGCCGTTGCACGGCTCTGTGCCCGCACACTTGGCAGACCCAGCGTGGCACCCCAACGCAGCCCCTGACTGCCCACCGCCCACCCCACTCTCACCTTCAGCTGTCCCATCACAAACTGCTGGGCCATGTGGTTCCACCAGGACTTCCTGAAGACAGAGGTGTGGCCCAGATCGTGCTGCAGACACCAGCTCTGAGCCTGGAGAGAGAGGCAGGCTCAGAAGCCCTGACGTCTTGGCTCTGGCCACGGCGGAGTGTGCTGGCTGCCTGGAGGTCCAGCCCTGGAGTCCCAGGGGGCCCTCCCAGCTCACAGGGTACACCCACAGCTAATGCTCCATTTTAAGACCCTGTGCGCAAGCTTCCTCTTTTTATAGAACACTTGAGTTTCAGGTCTAGGGGCCTGCATTTCTGTCATGGAGCTGTGGGGCGGCAGCCCTCTGGCTCCCCACCCTGTGCTCACTCAAGGTTAAGTAAGGAGCTTTTCAGCTCACGTAAAATGCAGCATGACCCCCACACACATGCCTTATGGGGCCCCTGGCTGGTCGTTCATTCGTTCGTTTGTTCATTCATTCATTCAGCAAATATATGTCCCGAATGTCTGTATGTGCTGGGCCCTGTGTCTGTTGGACAGTTTTGGGGGCTGCAAGGCAGTGCTAGGTAGGGTTCACCTGGGAGATGGCCAGGATGAGGGCAGCGAGGGTGCTGGGCACCCAACCGGGGCCGAAGAGGTAGATGAAGAGCCAGGCTAGCACCTCCATGACCAAGATGTGGCCCAGCAGGAGCGCGAAGAAGGCGGGCTTGGCCTCGAACAGCTTCATGTCCTCAGCTGCTCGGCGCAGGGCTCGGAAGTCCTTCACGAGCTGGGCCTGCCACGGTGAGCGGCCAGTCAGCCAAGGAAACAAGGCCCCGGCTGCCTGTAGAAGCCCCCCACAGCTGCTCCTCCCGTGACAGGCCCAAGGGGTGTGGCCAAAGGGGACCCCGGGGAACAAGAGCACCTGGCTTGGGGTGTGAGCTCGTTTGCTGCTTGGTGGCGAAGGCTCTCCCGCAAAAGGTGGGGGGTACATGAGAAGCAGAGAAAGCCGGAGCGGGAAAAACCCTTAGAGCTCAGTTCATCAAAACGCTCATCGTAGATGGGGATACTGGGCCCAGAGCAAGGAAGGGCTCGCCTGGGGACAAGTGCTGGTCCAACCAGAACCGGGGCCTGGGATCCTAGCAGGCACCCTTAGAGATAGCTCCACCTACGACGGCCTGCTCAGGAAGGGATGGCAAAGCAGCCTTGGCTCCGGGTCCCTTTGGGGTAAGGCAGATGGAGCTGCGACCGGCAATGCCTCCATCCCCTCAGGGATGGCTTAGCCTCCATCAGGGCCCCGCTCACATTCTGGAGTCCGTCCTGGCTGGGCTCCTCCGGGGCCAGCTCTCCAATCAGCAGCGGCTGCAGGAACTTGCGCACAAAATTGAGGTTTTGGTGGAAAGCGTGGAAGGCATCCTGAGGGAGAGCAGACAGTCAGGTGGGCAGACAGACAGACAGCTGCAGCAGCACCCAGAGGCAGGAGGCAGAGACAAAGTGGAAGGACTGCTGATGGAAAGGCAGAGCAGACAGACAGATGGACGCAGAGTAAGTTGGTTGTTCAGCAGTCATAGAACTAGGGCCACGTGGGTTAGCCTTGCCCATGCGCCTGCCCTGGTCCTCTCCAGGGCCTGACTGCCCTGCCAGGCACCCCTCGCCAGCCAGGCCCCAGCTGCTTCACCCAGTACAGGGGGCCCCTCTCCAAATCCAGATATAAAAATCTGGATTTACAAAAAGGCCTCCCTGGAAGGCTCTGATGTCTTTCATGACAGGATTCAACATTTCAAAAAAAAAAACAAAAAACAATCTCTGGAAAGCTTTCTTGAAATCGCATGCTTTTCTACTGCATATAAAATGAGATTTGGGTCACAAATGTTCCATTTACCCAGCTTTTACAAATACAAGCAATGGGTAAAGTGTGAGTGGGGAAACTTATAATTGGGGACCACTGGGCCACTGGGAGAAAAAAAAAATCAGTCGAGGACTACACAGACTGAATTCTTAGGGGTTTGCAAGGAAGATACTCCAACAGTTAAACTCACCTGGTTTTAAAAGCAGGAGCGGAAAATATGTCTTTTCAAAAGTAAATTAAATAACCTAACATTCTCTGCAATAGCAGGGGTAGGGGTGGTGTGCAATACAGGAGAGTGGGTTAGAGGAAGAAAGAGACAAGAAGAAAGAGAGAGAGAGGGCTGGGGAAAGACACCAGTCAGGAAGTGGCTGGGGCAGTTCTGGTGTTACTAAACTTGAACTTCACAACTGGGGCTCACTTAGTCTTCCCAAGCTAGTCTTGGTATAATTGGCGCATTACTGCTCACAGTTCTTCAACTGATTTTTATCCTTGGGCTTTCAGAGGCTCTATCTGAAGCAACTAGCCACAGTCACCCAGCAGCCTGCATTGAAGAAGCAGTGACTAGAATGGTGGTGTCCCTGTGGACCAGGGGGAGGTGACTAAAGGAAACACTTTTGAAGAAGGCTGATTATGAACAGGGGCCTCCTGTTGTCCTCCCAATAATGAGCCTACCAGCTTCTGGTGAGTGTTAAAACAGAGGCGACAGCCAGGCTCCTGTACTTACAGCCAGGCCTCCCACACAGTCCTGGGGGTAGGAAGCAGCTTAAGCATACCCCAGTCTCCACTTAGAGGCCACACCTGCAGGTTCCACCCTAGAAGTTCCCCTTCCTGTTGCCTGCTCTTACTGGCCCAGGGCAGCCTGGGCACCGGTGGGGACGGGAGGGTGAGGCTTCTGGAATAAACTGAGGCCCCTGGGAAGGTTGACTTGAGACCCCTCCCTGGAGTTCCTAACAGGGGAGGGAGCTGTGTAAGTGCAGATCTCCTCCTCTCCTGGACGAACCTTGACTGGGGGGCAACACACCTGGGAGGGAGGGGGCTGGAAGGGAGGCTGGCCCCAGGGAAGCTGCGGAAGCTGCCGGGGGCCCTGGCCTTCTGGCCCTGCTGGGGAGTGGGTTGGCTTTGGCAGGGGAGCTAGCGGGGAAGACTGCTCTTGGGGCTCGGCTGACGCCATTCACTGTGACTTTGAACGAGTCTGTTCTCCTGCCTGGACAAGGCAAATCCGGGAAGCAAATCTAGGAGGCGAGGTTCTAGGGCCATTCTGGCTCTGGACTGCTAGCTTGTTTTTTCCTTAGTTTTTTCTTCGTAGTAAAACCGACATAAAATTTACCATCTTAACAATTCATGAAGTGTACAGTTCAGTGGCATTAAGTGTATTCACACTGTTGGGCAACCGTCAGCACCATCCATCTCCAGCACGTTTTCATCCTCCCAACTAACCTCTGTCCCCATTAAACACTAACTCCCCATCCCCCTCCTCCAGCCCCTGGCACCCACAGTTCTGCTTTCTGTTTCTATGAATATGACTACTCTAGGGACCTCATAGAAGAGGAATCGTACAATATTTGACCTTTTTTGACTGGTCACTTAGCGTAATGTCCTCAAGGTTCATCCATGTGGTAGTCTATGTTAGAATTTCCTTCCTTTTTCAGGCCGAATGAGCACTGACTCTAGTTCCCTCTCCTTTCCTCTGACAGCACAGGGAGCCCACACACGCACAGAAGCACAGGGGCACCCTCACAGGGACACACACAGAGGTGCACGTATGTCACAGAAATGCAGTCAGTGTCTGATGCGTGTGCCTCCACGCATGCAGACACACCCACCACCCACCTCCACACTGATACTCAGACACAGACACTCAGAAACACGCACAGAGAGCCCACCTGAACATTCAGGCAGACACAGCCTTGTGCGCATGGCCCGTACGTAAACTCACAGAGCAGAACGTGCGTGCTGTGTCTACAACCCCAGGATTTCTTGTTTCCCACCCCTTCCTCTCTCCCACACTCTGTCTGTTCTGGGGCCACCCCAGTGCCCCGCTGTTCCCCAGGTGCTCTAGGGCCATGCTCTTGAGTTGAGGAGCTGCAGGAGCAGGTCGGCCTTCCAGACTCCTTTCCCTCGGTCCTGATTCACCCAGGCCTGGCCTGGGGATGCAGTGAGAGAAAGGACAAAGCCAGGCCCATGGGGGGACCTCCAGCCAGGTCTATCCCTGGGACTGACAAGGGGAGGTGTGACTCTCTCAAGGCCCCTGGCCAGGGCTGCAGCTGGTAGGGTGGGAGGGGAGGGGTAGGGCTGTGGCAGGTCCTTGGAGAGCAGTGGGTCTCCTGGGGCTGGGCGGGTGCCACTGAGCCTGTGCTTCCTGTACTCTCAGCACCAGCAAGGTAGGTTCCTGGCCTCAGACCAAAACCTGATGCCCCAGCAAATAGCTTTTTCTGGAACACTGGCTGGGGCCATGTGACTTAGTCCTCTCTGAACCAGGGGCTGGGCAGAAGAATCAGAGAGGTTAAGTCACTTACCTAGCTCCATTTGATGGAGGTTGGATCAGAACCTGGTCTGACAGTACAATTGTGCTTGTGGCCTCTTGGCAGTAGCCCTGGGGTGGCCAGTCCTGGGCTGGAAGGGAGGCAGTGGAGCTCCTAGGTGTGTATGTGGGGGGCGGTCCTCACCATGAGGTTGGTCACTATCCCAAGCAGCCAAGGACCAAGCTGATGGGAGACTGGGCTGTAGAGAACTGGGGCGCAGTCCTGATGTTTCTTGGGTCACACTGACTGAGTTTCAGGGCACTGCAGGAGGCCCTACCTTCCCCCACCCCTGGTGCACTTGGAAGCATCCTCCCAGGGGCGTGTGTGCAAACCCTGTGACCCTCCCCCACCTAACGAGCGGAAGGTGTCACTCAAGCTGTCCCATTGGGTCTTGGAACAGAGTTGGGTGAAAGTGCTAAAATAAAAATTGTGCCCCTGGAAAAGGGAACCCTGGTGCACTGTTGGTGGGATTGCAGATTGGTGCAGCCACTATGGAAATCAGTATGGAGGTGTCTCAAAAAACTGGAAATGGAACTACCTTATGACCTAGCAATTCCACTCTTAGGTATTTATACAGAAAAACCCAAGACACTAATTCAAAAAAATATATGCACCCCTATGTTCATTGCAGCGCTCTTTACAATAGCCAAGACTTGTAAACAATTGAAATGCCCATCGGTAGACGACTGGATTAAGAAACTCTGGTACATTTACACAATGGAGTATTACTCAGCTATAAAGAAGAAGGAAATCGTACCATTTGCAACGATATGGATGGACCTAGAGAACATTATGCTAAGTGAAATAAATCAGTCAGAGAAAGACAAATACCATATGATCTCACTTATATGTGGAATCTAAAGAACTGAATAAATGAGTAATGTAAACAGAAATAGTCTCAGAGACACAGAGGGAAACCTGATGGTTGCTAGATGGGGCGGGGGTGGGGGTGAGGGAGAAGGGGAAGGGATGAGACAACATAAATTGGTGACTACAATATGGTCTCAGGGATAGAAAAGACAGTTTGGGGAATATAATCAATAATGTTGTAAATATTTTTTAGGGGGCCAGGTGGTCTCATGTCGTGTTAGGGAGACCACTTCATGGACGGTGTAGAGGCCTGACCACTGCACTGTACATCTGAAGCTGCCGTTGAATAATATTATATGTCAACTATAATTTAATACATATATAGTCATAAGATGTGGAGTACAGTGTGGGGAGTGGAGTCAATGGAATTGTAATAGATATGTATGATATGGGGGTAGGGGGTGGTGGATTGGGGGAGGGGGGTTGTCACTTTGTGAGGGATGAAACGAATAACTATTGCATTGTTTTGTACACCTGAAAATAATCATCATCATCATAAAGTGCCCCTGAACGTAAGCTGCTGGTGGCAGCGACAGGCTCTATTCACAGCAGTGTCCTCAGGGCAGGGACTGGGGAGTAGGTGCGAGTAAGTGGACAAGAACCAACCCTCCACAGCTCATGAGGCAGGGACATGAACCATTTTACTGGTAAAGGAACAGAGGCTCGGAGTGGTGGGGACACCTGCCCAGGTCACAGTGGAAGAGTTGGGATTGGAACCCAGGTCGATCTTCTGCGATGTCCGCACCCTCCCAGGATACAGCTACCACCCAGCCCTGCCTCATCCGGAAACCTTGGAGTGGCTTCTGCCTCCCTCACCCTCCCAGCCCTCAGCTCCATGCAGCAGCTGGTTACGGGGCAGGAGTGGGGGTGCACTGGAGCCAGCCTGCCGGGGATGGAACCTGAGCCACCACTTAGGATCTGGGCCATGATGCCACAAAGAGCACACCCCCTCTCCATACTGTATTTTTTCATCAGTAAATCAGGAACCATCGATGTCCAGATCATGGGCCTGTGGGGGAGGACCTACTCAGTGCAGGTGGGGCACTTAAAAGGGGCCTGGCGTCCAGCCAGCCCACCACAGCCAGCTCTGATCTCAGCCCCCGCTGGCCTGACATGCCTCCTCCCGAGTCCACTCAGATTTAGTGCCTGTGAAGGGTGGGGCCTGCAGGCGTGACATGCCGTGACATGCTGTAGGGAAGGGGAGTGCACCCTGCGGGTCAAGTCCTGGAGGAGGGCTGATGGCCTCCTTCCATCACAGAGACATAGCGGGAGTGGGGGGCAGGGGAGCATTTCTGGCCACTCTCCAAAGAATAGGGAATGTTCCAGATCAGAAAGGGGGTAGAACAGGGTTGCTGGGGTGCTGGGTCTGCTCCTTAAGCCTTTGCTGAGGAGGCGGCAGTGAGTTGTGGAGATGGGGGGTGGGGGGATCTGCCTCCAAGGACACCCCAGGAATTCCTCCTTCCATCTCTCTCTCCCAGGTGGGAAGACAGAGTAGGAACTCACGTCCGGCGCACCAATGCTCCTTCCTGTCCTCTCCCTGGCACGCCCCACAGGAGGCCAACGTGGAAGCACTAGCACTATCCCCATTTTACAAATGAGGAAACTGAGGCACAATAAAGCCAAAGGGCACACAGCACTAAACATAGCATATGCAACTCTTGCCCATGCAGCAGAGCCCAACTCAAGGACAGATGCCCCCAGGAAGACGCCCTTGTCCCGCCAGCACCGCTGGTGTCCCTGGTGACAGACCAGCACACATGTCAGGGCCTCCTCCACCCTGCACCCGTGGCCTCACAAGTGTTGGTGATCCTGAAATGGCCAGGCCCTCTGGTACTTTGTCCTCTCTCCACCGCTAGGCTCTGGCTCTTCCCAGCTGTTTCATGAGAAACCCATGGAGCTTGGGACCCTCGGGAAGAAAGGGGAGAATCGCTGGCGTGCTTGGGCCGCTAACGCCCCTACCTCTGCACACTGTGTTCCTGCCCAGTGCCAAGCAATCCTCCTCCAGGGAGGGAGCAGGCCACTGCAGCTCCCCCGGAAAGAGGCTCGGGGACATCGCAGAAAATGCCTACAGAGACCAGAGAGGTCACACATCATGCAGAGTGGCCATTAGGCGGCAGGGCTTTCAGAGCAGCCAGCGGCCAGCGGCCAGCGGCCAGCGGCCAGCGTGGTGGGTGGAAGCAGAGTGTGGGTTCCGGAGCCAGTCTTCCGCGTTCATAGCCAGCCCCCTCTGTAGCCCCGCCCTCCCTCCAGAGCCTCCCCAACTCCCACCCAGACACAATCTCCACCCTCCAAGCGTAAGTAGGAAGGCCCTGCCATTCAAGGGTCCCAAGAAGGTTCCTTTAGATCATCCATATTCAGCCTCAGTCTCTTTATCTGCAAAATGGGCCTGAAGACCCCACTGAGCTAAATCCCAATGGCTCCCGCTGGTGCACCTGTGCCCACAGCATGTCGTGCCCTCTGCTCTGGCCAAACCTGCCCTTCAGGGCCCAGGTGAATGCCACCTCTTCTGAGTGGCCTCCCCTGGGGGAGGCATGGTCCCCATTATCTTTTCCCTTAGCCCCCTGCCCTTCTCCTGATAGGCTCTAACCTTACTCCTTCCCATTAGGAATCCTTTTAAATCTATATCAGATCCCCCTGGTTCTCTGCTCTTCCCCGCAAGGCCCCCTTGGAATAAAACCAAAGTCCTGTTTTCAAGGACACAGGAGCCCAGCAGAGGCCGCCCCTGCTACCTCTGGACCCCACCGCCTGCCCCTCTCCCCACTGCTCTCCTCCAGCCATGCAGACAGCCTCGCTGTTCCTTGAATGCATAGAGCAGGATCCCACCTCTGAGCCTTTGCTCTAGGTGGTCCCTCTGCCAAGAAACTCCCTCCTTGCAGAGGTTTTGTTCACAGTGATATCTTCAGAAGTAAGAAAAGAATTTGGCACATAGGATATGCTCATTAAATATCTGCTGATGGGTTTAAAGATTCAATAAGAAAATAATGAATGGATGGCATAAACAGCTAAGTCGCAGTATAGCATGTGGTCCAGAGCACGGGCTGTGGGTTCAAATTCCAAACCTATCTTTTAGTTTCAAGTCACTTTGCCTCTCTGAGCCTGCAAAATGGGAATAACAACAACAGTACCTGCCTCATAGAGGTATCTTGAGGATTAAAAGAGAGAGTATCTATAAATCTGCCTTCGGAGCCTGGCACATAGTGGGCGCTCGGCGCCTGGCCCTGATATACTTCTGACCAGCAGTGGCCAGGCCTCGCCCCTCCCTGGCTGGCTCCACTCGTCTCAGGCCGCCTATGACTCTTAGACAAACCTGGCCCAGGGCCCAGAGCATTCTCCCCAGGGTACCGGCTTTGTATCCCAGGATGGCCATAGGCTGACTTAATGGCACAAGAACTCTGGGAATTTCCTGGCAGGAAGGCTTCTGTTGCCTGGACATGAGAACAGCTGATGGAACAGGGCTGGTGGAGGTAGCTGCAGGAACACAGCCCTAGCAAGATGGATGCCCCACCCCCACCTGTGCTCTGGGGCCTAGGATGGGATGCCTGGGATCTGGGCTCGACCACACAGGGCACTGGTCTGCCCTGTGGACCCATCACAGACAGACTGGGGCCCCCCACTCCCAGCCACCTCATAATCCCTTTGGCCTGAACAGACCAGGTATTTCTGGCAACTCCAGTCCAGTGTTTGGGACCTTGAGGAAGCTGAGATGGCCTAATGCAACTCCCTCCTATTACAGACAAGGGTAGAACCAGAGAAAGACACCCAGCAAAGGGGTGGCTATGCCATGGCTGTGCTAATACATTTTACAGGTTGCATGGCACAACCACACCTGTCAGCCAGCAACATATACTGACCAGGAATGACGACATGGCAACCTTGGGGCCATGGAGTTGAGCAGGCCTGGTCCTGCTCTCAGCTGGTTCACTGTCTGGCCCAGCTCTCCCCACTTTACAAATAAGGAAACTGAGGCTCGGAGGAACGACAGGCCTGATTCAAGGTCACTCAGAGCCTCCGGTGGCCGAGCCATGACCTAGCCCCAGGGAACACACAGATTGCCTTTTGCAAATGAGAAACACACCTTACTGGTGATGTATCGATGAGAAAACTGTCAGATGGAGGTCTCAGGGGGTGAGAGCAAGCTGTGCGATGGTGTTCCCACATGGAAGGGTCCCCAGCACAGGTCTGGGCACCGAGGAGGAAAAAGCAGTTAATGAATGCTCTCCTTCGTCTTCCTCAGGCCTGCCTCTCCCCTGTCCTACAGGTTAGAGGTTGGAAAAGGCCAGAGGAGATAGCCATAGGACTCTCAAGAGGCGGCCGGGGCTTAGTCAGGCTGAGGGGCCGTGGCACCTTATACTCGCCATATCCTTGCAGAAATGCACACACATACAACCACACACAGAGATGTGTGCAGCGCTCAGACACATACAGGCCTGTACATGTTTACACACTCACTGGCCCTCGGTCAGCTTCAACTCCATGGCCCCAGCCCAACCCCTCAGCATCTATGGACAAGGCTTTCTGTCAGTTTGTAGAGTTTTAGGAGGCTTCTGACCCTAACTCCTCAGCTTCCTGGGGTGGAAATAGGGAAGAAAGGCCTTTTTCCTCTAAAAGAGTCTCGCAAAGATTGCCCAATCCATGGGAGAAGGCAGAGAGCACATGACCTAGCAACAGGAGTACTGACCCTCCTGGGGCAGGACACGTCTCTTTTGCTGCCTAAAGTCCTGTCAGTTAGGGATTCATGCCCTGGAATCTTTAAGACCTCCCAGTACCCAGTGCAGCCAACCTAGAATTTTGGATGGTCAAGGACAGAGCATTGTGGCCCCAACTCTTATCTTCCCAATGGGGGACTGCAGGAAAGGGGCTGGACTCCCCAATAGGCTGCTCCACTGGGCTCCAGCCAGACTGTCCCACTGGACCAGGCCACAGCCCTCTTTGGCCAAGACATGTCTAGACATGGGCTGGGAAGGGGAAATCGGGGCCCCCAGGGGCCAGCCTATTCCTGGGGTGATTGTGCTTCCCGAGTAGGCCCACCCAGCCTGGCTGGCAAAGTTCTCCCACATGCAGCTGCCAGCCCAGGAGAGGTGAGTCACTGACCCTCATTGCCCTTTACAGAGCTCTTAGGCAAGCCACATACCTCTGAGCCCTGCCCAACCTGTGCTGCCCAGCCCCAGCCTCTTATTGGACAATCCTTCCCAGCCCCCGGGCACCTTCCCCCAACCCCTGTAACCAACAAGCCCCCAACCTTGGGGGCCCAGTTTGGGGGGGAACCAGAAATGAGAGGAGGAACCTCAGAACAGCAGGGAGGACCCTCTTCTAGGGCTGGCTCTTTCTGCCATGACACACCCACTTCAGAGCCCCTTCCTCCAGAACAGAACTGCTCCAGCCCAGCCCTGGTCCGCAGTCCGATGGCAGTCCGATGGCAGTCCTCCACGCAGGGACGTGGCCTCCTTACCCCTCATCAGGCCCTGGCTACTTCATCCCAACTCAGGATCCCAGACCCGGAGGTCAAAGGTCAGCAAGAGTAGAAAGGATGCTAAGGTCCCGTCCCGCAGGCGAAGCTTGGCACTGAGCTCACGATCAGGCCCCAGCGAACGCCAGGCTCCACCCCGCCGGCGGTGGGCTTCCTTACCGTGGCGTCCTCAGCGCCGTGGTGGCCGATGAGTCGGCTGCCTCCCGGGTGCCGCTGTGCCCAGCGGCTGATGTCGTAGACACGGCGCTCGATGACCAGCCACTTGTCGCCCGGCAGGTTGTGCGAGCGGATCTGCTCCCAGCGGAAGGTGGGCAGCGGCGCCCCAAGCTGCGCGGGCCCCTGGCGCGGCCCCGGTTCCCCGCCGGGCTCCCCGACACCGCCCATGGCTCCGTGCAAAAGTCCTCGGGCACCCAGGACCTTTCCGAGGTCCCCGCGAGACGCCGAGGGGAACGAAGTGGCCTTCCCCGGCTGCCACCGGCTGCTCCGCCCCACCGCTGCGGCCGCCGTACGAGCTTGCGCCGCCCGGCTCTCTTCTCGGCGCAGAACTTTCCTCCCTTATAACCGCGCCGGCAGCTCGCTTGCCACCCGCCCCCGGCCCCGGCCCGGCCACCCGCCCCGCGCTCCAATCCCAGTGCAGCGCCCCGACCCCCATTGGCTGAGCGGCGCTCCTGCCGCCGGGGAGGGCGGTGTCGAGGCGGCCCGCCCCGCCCCCGAGGTCCCCGGCCGCCACGCCCGGCCCGGCCCGGCCCAGGGCTCTGTCCGCTAGCGAGCTCCGGGCTCTGCGGGGCGGGGGTGGGGGCGGGCCGGGGACAAACACCCACGGCCCGTGTCCGCTGCGCCCTCTGGGGTCCGCGTCTGCGCCCGGCGGCCCTGAAACAACGGTTTGCGAGTGAGCTTCCTGCCACGCGTCCTGGGACTTTAAATCTTCAGCTCACAGAGGTGGGGAGGCTAACTCCGGGTGACCGTAAACAGCTTTCAAACAATGGGCCCCCAAGGTCTGCGCGGCGAGGCCGCCGTCAGGGCTGAGGGACTGGTTCAGTTCCCCGTCCAAACGGGGCGTCTGTGAGGACTGGTGGTCTTTCCGCTGTCCCTTGTAAGGTTGGGGATATCAAAGGGTGGCCACTGGGGCGAAGGGGATACAGGGGCACCGGAGTCTGTAGTGGGGTGCTGCCATTCACAGGGAGCTGAGCTGGGTGGCTTCCTTCTTACGCCCCCCGCCCCCCATTTTTAACTGAAACGCAAGTTCTTTTAAGAGTGTAGGTTGCATCCTAAATGACTTTGTATTTCTTTGAGATAAAGATCCCTGTTCCTAAAATTTAAGAGTTCATACCCAACCCGGATGAAATCAGGCTAAGGTTATATGCTTCAGGGCCCTGTGTCAAACTTGAGTGAAAATCTTAAACCCCAGGGCTTAAGATACAGACTGCGGGGCCCACCCAGCAGGTCGGGCTTGGGGGCAGAGAATTGTATATCTAACAAGTGCCCAGCTGATGCTGGCCTTCTGACTCAGGAATACCCTTTGAGAACCCTAAGTATAGTTGATCCTTGAACAACACCGGTTTGAACTGTGTGGGTCCACTTGTATGTGGATTTTTTTTTCAATAAATACATAGTCGGTCCTCTGTATTTCTGGGGTTCTTATCCATGGATTCAACCAACTGCAGATGGAAGACAGTATTTGCCATCCCATCTTGGGAATCCAGGGTGCAGAGGGCTGACCGTATGCATTGTTCTACACCATTTTATATAAGGGACTCCACATTCCACGGATATTGGTATCGGTGGGGATCCTGGAACCAATCCCGTGAGGATGCCAGGGGACAGCCAAAGCTTTTGGGGAGTCAAAAGTTATATGTGGCTTTTCGACTGAGAGGGCATTCGGCCCTTAATCCCAGTGTTCTTTAAGGGTCAGCTGCATATTTCTCTGATATGTTAACATTTTTATCTTGGTCTAACAATTTGTAGGAAATCACTGTAACTAATATTTGTGGGGTAGGCAGACCTGGGTGCAGAAGAAAGGCTGAGGTGGCCTCTGGGTTCTCCTTAGTACCAGGAGCATCTGCTTTGGTTGCCAGGGCAAACGGAGAGGCTGTGAGGTCACCACAAGTGGGGTTCCCTGAGTCCTCTCCACTGAGGCATCCTGAAACCCGCTCCCCAACCTGTGTGTGTGCATGCACATGGTGGTGGTGG
>NW_017731603.1:311186-313583 GCF_001890085.2 Hipposideros armiger | reverse complement strand
TAAGAGGTTAATATCCAAATGTATATAAAGAACCCATACAACTTAATAGCAAAAAAAGCAAAATCTGATTTTAAAATGGGCAAAGGAGCTGAATAGACATTTTTCCAAAGAAGTCATACAAATGGCCAACAAATGTCTTTCAAAGACATACATGAAAAGGTGCTCAACATCAGTAATCATCAGAGAAATGTAAATCGAAACCACAATGAGATATCACCTCTTATCTTGTAGAATGTCTATTATCAAAAAGACAAGAGATAAGTGCTGGCAAGGATGTGGAGAAAAGGGAACCCTAGGTGCACTCTTGGTGGGAATGTGAATTAGTACAGTCACTATGGAAAATAGTATGGAGGTTCCTCAAAAAATTAAGAATAGAACTACCTTATGACCCAGCAATCCCACTTCTGTGTATATATCCAAAGGATATGAAATCACTATCTTGAAGAGATATCTGTACTCCCATGTTCATTGCAGCAGTATTTACAATAGGCAAGACGGGAAAACAACCAGAGTGTCCATCAACAGAATGGATAAAGATGTGATAATATATATAATCACAGGGCTTAAGACACAGACTATAATATATATATTATTCAGCCATGAAAAGAGAAGGAAATCCTGTCATTTGTGACAACATGGGTAAACCTGGAAGGCATTATGCTAAGTGAAATAAGTCAGAGAAAGACAAATACTATATGATCACACTAATATATGGAATCTAAAAATGCTGAACTTACAGAAACAGTAGAATGGTGTTTACCAGGGGCTGAGGGGTGAGGGAAATGCGAAGATGTTGGTTAAAGGGTAAAAACTTTAAGTTATAAGATGAATCAGTTCTGGGGATCTAATGTACAGCATGGTGATTATTAATAGTATATTACATACTTGAAAGCTGCTAAGAGGGTAAATCTTAAATGTTCTCATAAAAAAAAAAAAATCCAACCCCTCCGCAGGGGGCATGGCCCTCACTCCATCTTCAGTAGCCCTTAGTGGCCGGATGCTGACCCGATGCCTTTCCTGGGCTCTGGCTTGCTCTGAGCTCATGTGTGCAGCAGCAGCTGAGGGGTTGGGGTGAGTGAGAGCCTCCGCCAACCCCACCTGTCCCTGGAGAGATGAGGAAGAGGACAGCCTGCACAGGGCTCCCCAGGAAGTAAAGCAAGGCTGGGGCTTGGGGCCGTTCCACTCCTCCAGCCACTTCATCCCAGCAAGAAGAGAGAGGTGGTCGGGCCCTCCTGCCACCAGGAGTTGTGTTCCCATAAAGCCTGAATTGTCTCCTTCCCATAGTCAAACCAACAGCGTCCCACGTGACTTTCATTGCAGGCCTTGGGGCCTTCAATAAGTCACTTTACCTCCCTGGGCTTCAACCCAGTGGATCGTGCAACTCTCCTAGAGTCAGGGGGAACTTGGGACTTCATTGTCCCCAAACCCCTGACAGGGCAACAGAGCCCTCTCTGACCACTTGGAAAGGGAGAGGTACCACTTGACATTCCTGAACTGCCACTGGGCCACTGCCAGAGCGTTGGGTTTAGGAGGAGGAAGGGGAGCTAGCCAAAAGGCAAGGGAGGGTCTGGCCAGCTGTAGCATTTTTTTGTGGGGGGTGGGGGGGACTTGAGGTTTGAGGGGAGTCTCTCAAACCACTCAAATATAGCCCTTGTTCCAGCCCCTGCTGGACTTCTCCCTGCCACAAGCTGCCACACAGGCCTCTTGTTGGTCATACTGAAGTCTCCACCCCTATGGGGCTACCGGCCACTGTCCTGGAGCCCAGCGATGCTTGTGCAGGCCAGTGGGGCTCAGGCACGGCAGGGGTCCAGTCAGGCAAATATAGGAGAAAGCTCTGGGCCTCCCAGAAAGAGCGGTCACAAAGCCCGGGCAGTGACTGTGTAGCAGACACACAACACAGGCTCAAGTCAGAGCCTTAGGACTTGGCTTTGAGTTAAAGCTCACCACACTGGGAGCTTGGTTCTTAGACCCCGGACACCGCTCCTCTGTGAAGGCTGGAGTCTGGGGAGGCAGGGGGCCACAGAATTTCTCAAGAGCTGTGGCCCTACCACCCACACAAGGCTCCCCCTGAAGGCACTATGCTGACGCAGTAGAGCTCCTTAGAATTAATGCCCCTTGGTACAAAGAGGTTGTGCAGATGGCCAACAAGCACATGAAAAGATGCTCAGCATCATTAATCATCAGAGAAATGCAAATCAAAACCACAATGAGATATCACCTCACAGCCATTAGGATGGCCATTATCAAAAAACACCAACATAACAAGCATTGGCGAGGATGTGGAGAAATTGAAACCCTTGCATGCTGCTGGTGGGATTGTAAAAAGGTCCAACTGCTATGGAAGACAGTATGGAGGTTCCTCAAAAAAATTAAAAATAGAGGGCCGGCCGAGTGGCG
>NW_017731603.1:282176-309364 GCF_001890085.2 Hipposideros armiger | reverse complement strand
ACAGCAGTCCCTTCAGGATTTGGGTTTAATCCCAAGCACGAGGGTGGGTGGGCAAGGAAAGGATTTGATTTCATTCCTTTAGATGCCCAAGCCTTGGCCCGAGCCCCGGGGCCCAGGAGTGAAGGCGCGTGGCTGCCAGGCATCTACCAACAAAGGCTTCCTTTATTAAATAGAGATCGCATTACATTCCTTTCAGAGGAGGAAATCGGACGTGGTGAAGGATGTGTCCAGGTTGTACCCCGGCCCCGAGTGGGCTGTGAGGGGTGAGGAGAGGCCCAGGTCCTGCCACCCCACCCCAGTCCTGTGTGCAGTCTTGGCCACCTCAGCCCTCATTGTCTGAATGGCCACATTCAGCTGAAAACAGGGGTGACGTCCTGAGGCCTTGTCTGTGTTGTACTTTGGGAGAAAAGTGCCCTCCCTTGTACTTCGAGCTGTGGTGGGGTCAGGGCCTCCTGGAGCACAGGCAGGGAGGGGGAAAGTCAGGTGGGAGGGTGGGAGGAGGGGCCTTGATCCATCTTAAGAAGCCCTGGGGGGCCGTTCTCAAGCAGATACCAGTTGGCATGGAAGTCCCTGCCAGCCCCTCCATGGCAGGCCCAGTGGGGCATCCAACAGGATGGCCACCTGAGAATGGGGCGAGGGATGACCACAAGGGGGTGCTGGTGGCCCAGAGCTTGGGAACTAGGGTGGGGGATGTACCCTGGAGATCAGGCCACCCAACATGGTCCCTTTCTGAGGACGTGGCAGCAACAAGGCACCTGTAAGCAGCAGCTGCCAGGACTGGGGGTGGAGGGTGCTGGCTGCCCAGGTGTCCCCACGCAAGGGCTGAGCCCCTGAGTATAGGTCCAGGCTCCTTGGTCTTTGGTACTTTCTTGGAGAGTCTCCTGGTGGCTGTAGTATCACTGGGGAAGAGAGGAGTCACCTCATGATGTCCTGTCTGTTCTGGGATGGACATTTGGTACCAGCTCAGTGCTGCCTCCATGGCTTGGCCATTTGTCTGTCTGTTCAGCTTCTGGCTCAGGGGTGGCTCCAAGACCCTGTCTTCTTCTGTCTATCCGTCTTGGGGCAGGTGATGGTTCCAGCTCTGAGCCCCACTCCAAGCCTGGGCCAGGCCCTAGGCCTCCTGCGGGAAGAAGCCCAGCTTGGCCAGCGACATCTCCTTCCGCAGCCTTGTGACCTCCCAGAACATCGGCTCTGCTGCAGGCAGACAGAGGGTGTACAGGTCGGTGACAGCTCAGGGTCACCTCAGGCAGATGGCCTGGCCCCCGACCCTGGCTTTGAGCAGGGCCGCTGGCAGGCACTCTAGGGCTCCCCAGCCCCCCAAGAACATGACCTCGGTGAGTGGCGGGACCTTTCTGAGGCTCCACTCTGAGGCCTTGCAAACTGTTGAGTGCTGAACACACTTGAAGGATCTGTACTGCACTGGTGGAAGAGGTGACGGTCACTCCCACAGCCAGACACAGATACGCATGCGCACGCTGCCGCACACTCAACAGGCTACCAATGTTTCCCAACCCCACCTCACTGGGACGGCACAGCAGGGAGCGGGGCCACAGTGTCAGTTCATGACCTGGGAGGAGGTGGCCCCTCAGGGCTCACCCCTGGCCTGGCTTTGGCCTTCCTGGGGGACTTGACCCCCGAGCTGGGGAGGAGAGGCTCAGACTCCAAACTGGTTTGGGAGAAGACTCATCAGGGAACAAAGTCTGAAGCAGGAAGTTAGGCTTCGCAGAATGGGAGGAGGGGCACCATGGGTGGGTGGACACCTGCCGGGCAAGGGCACAGTGGGAGGCCTATGTTCAGGGGACCATGAGGAGGCCGCACCCGGAGGGGGGAGGATTCACAGGAGAGGCCGCATCATGCGCGGCCTCAAATGCCATGCCAGTCACAGGGAGCTGTCCCCTCAGGCCCCAGGGACAGGGAGTACAGGGGTGGCATCGAGCTAGCTTTCCTGGTAAGGCGGAGCCCAGGGGGCTCCTTCCGCAGCTCATTGCAGCACCAAGAGGCTTGCCAGCCCTTTTCTAACCCAAAACCTCCCCCCTCGCGGAGTCCTGGCCTCGGAAGAGGACAGCAAAACCCTGGGACTGATGATCCTGGGGCAGCTCCCCGCGCGTCCCCTCCCGGGCGCCATCCCGCCTCTGGCCACCAGGGGGCGCTCACCATCCTGCCGCACCAAGCCCTGCTGGATGTAGCGGATGTAGGTAAAGAAGTTGCACACGGCTGTGATCTGTGGGCAGACAGGGAGAGGGTGTGACCGGGCCGTGGTATTGCCCAGTAGCCAATGGGCCGTCACGTGAGCCTTATGAGCAGGGAGTGGCAGGGAGCAGTGGGGTTCTCCCCCTAGGGCTGTGCTTTCGGGAGAGAACGCTTCTCCCTATGGACTCCACTCTCCTTGGTCTCTTCAAGGTGGGGACCACATCCTAGGGGACCACACCCTAAAACTTCACACCCTTTTCATCGCCCAGCCAGGTCTGCACAGCACAGCAGACATGCAGGCCTATAAGAAACAAAGTTCTAGATGTCATTTTGCTACGGGAATGTCTGGCGTAGATCCTTCTCTTGAACCCTAGTTGGAATTGGAGAGGGCAGAGGAGACTGGTGACTACCAAACAGGGCTCTGGGCACAGATGCATGGCGTGGGGCCTGCAGCAAAACCAGACTGGATTCATAATGGGGAGACCCCGGGCACATCCCTTTCCTTCCTGAGGCTCAGGCTCCCTTTAGGTAAATAGGAGCCCAACTCCACGCTGGGGGCATTCGCCAGGACCACATACTCGGATACCCCGTGGAAGCAGTCAGGAACATACAAGCTGCCCTCACTGTCTCATCCGATGCCTGACATTGGGGACATCTGTCCACGTTAGTCCCCAGGAGGAGCCTCTAGTAGGTCAAGGGGAGACCTTTGCACCAAGCTTCGGAGTTTCCTAACATGTTCTGTTTAGTTCCTTACAATTCTCTACAGTCTATGGGTGGACAAAAGAATACAGACGACCCCACCGTTACCCTGCAGCTCGGTGAGGTCCCCTGATCCAGCCTAGGTCACACAGCCCAAGAGGGCAGAGGCTGGGAGTCCTGGAGACCCCTTGGCACCCATGGCTGACTGTCAGGCTTGTGTGACAGACATGCCTCAGAACCCTTTGCAAAGCCTGTGGTGGGAGCCCAAGCTGGCTGGGGTCAGGAGCCTGGAGCTATAACCTGAACTCTAGTGTCACTCCCGTGATTAAGGTACATTAGACAACAGAGGTGATGGATGTCACTCCCACTTCTCAAAGCAAGAAAATGGATACCTCAGACCTTCAGCCACAAAGGAACTGAATTCTGCCAACAGCCCTGTGAGCTTGGAAGAGGACCCTGATATCCAGAAAGGATACAGCTGGCTAACATGTCGACTGCAGCCCAGGAGACCTTGAGCAGAGGACCCAGCTAAGCTGCGCCCAGACTCCTGACCCAAGGAGATGAGAGTAAATAGGTGTTGTTTTAAGCCACTAAGTTTATGGTAATTTGTTATGCAGCAATAGCCAGTTAATACATCTGACTTGGCTGTGTGGCCAGTCGGTCTCTGTACACCTCTGAGCTTGATCTGTAGATCGAGGTTGTGCTCCCAAGCCTGGGGCTCAGAGTTACAGCCCAGAGGGGGCCCTAAGGAGTCAAGTGACACTCCAAATGATGACTCACCCTGGCCCGGGAGGACGGCGAGATGTAGTAGTGGCTCTCGGAGTCCCCAAGCCGGATTCGGTGGCGACAGGCGCGGGCAAGCCCACTTAGGGCACATGTGCTGGAGGAAAGCAAAGGGGGTCATGGGGGCCAGATGGGGCTCGCCCACCCAGCTCATGCAGGGCGGATGCAGCAGCCAGGAGGAGGTACAGAGGGAGGGGCAGCAAACAGACATGGGAGTGGGACCTGGCATCCTCTCCCGGGGCCAAGCTTCCCACAAGCCCAGGGCCAGGCCAAGGGGCGGGAGAGGCAGCCCCAGAAGTCCCTGGGATGGACCTTTAAACCAAGCTGGACCCCACCCCACCTTCTCTTTGCCCCTGTTGGGCAGGAGAGCTTGGTCAACTTCATGTCAGGTGTACCAAAGCCCTGCTCCTTGCAGCCCTCAAAAAAAGCATCTCCTCCTGGAGCCCTCAGACCCAGTTACCTCTTCCCCCAGCTAATCAGAAGTCCACTCTCTCCTCCACTTGGTCACCAAGTCCCCAGGCTAGGCCATGCCCGCAGGGCCTTTGGGCCGGCTCCCCTCAGCTCCTTCCAACCAGGCTTGTGCCCCATCCTCCCTTTCTTCCCCACGTTACAGCCAGGGCTCTTCCAGAAATCCACATCTACCCTGTCATCTTTCCCTGCCACTTTCTATGCCCAGAAATAGTTATGGAGAATTCCGAGTAAAGGAAGTTTAAGTAGGCTTCTTGGCTGCGGAACTTATCAGAGCTTTCACGGCCTCCAGGTTCACTGTGACTCTCTGATTGGGCCAGGGAACCCTCTTTTCAGGAACATCTTTTGATGATTTGTGAAATGCTGACCTAGCGGGTTAAAGCCTCATTTGAGGATCTTTATGCTCAGGTCCCTGACACAGCCTCCACCGGCTGACTCAGTGGTGTTTCCATGAATACCCCGGCTTCTCATACCTGCACTCATTCTGTTCCCTCTGCCTGAAAAGCCCTTCCCTACTGCGAAAGCTGCTATTCATCCTTCAAACCTGGCTCAAATGTCCCCATCCATGATGAAGCTCCCTCCCTTGCAGGCCAGACCCTGGGCTGCTGAGGGGAAGTGCTCCCCAATCTCTGCCCCTTGCTCCACCCTGGCTATTTTGTTGTGCTCTAGACCTGTTCAACGTTGGCTGAGAAGCAGGAAGGACAAGATACAAGGGCCGTTCAATTATTTACTAGCAGAAGGCAGAGCTGGCAACTGACATCACTTACGTGTCAATCGGGGCCCGGAACCCACTGTGGGAGAGAGGAGGTGAGGGAGAGGGGTGTGCGTCAGGTCAGCCGGGAAGAGGGAGACCCCAGCTCCTGGACTCTCTGGAGAGCCTGGGGGTCCATGACTAGGGGCAGGATGGGTCAATGGGCAGAGCCAAAGATGCCTCCTTGCCCTGTGTGAGGGCAGCCACTGTCCCTCTCCCATCAGGTGCCCCGTACTCCTCCCTGGTCTGGCCTGTCTGCCACAGCCCCTGCCCACCCCCAGGAGCCACACCAGGACCCCGCAGACAGACCTGAAGCTCAGTCCTCCCTGGCCACCCCCTCGTTGGGCCGGGAAGGGATGAAAGGGGCTAAGCTTACTTGGTATTGCCATACTCGACGGCAGCCACCTTCACCGTGGGCAGTGTTTGTGAAGCCACAGGCTCAATGGTGAGTGTGTTGTCCTCCACGGCAGCCCGTACCAGTGCCGAGAGCTGTGGCAGACCAGGGTGGCAGGTGGGGTGGTGAGGGGCAGGCCTCCGGCTGCGGGCTTGGCCCTCCCGCTAGCCGCCTGCCGCCCCAGCTCACCTCCTGCATGGTGAAGTCCAGGCAGGGGCCCACATCCTCCCGGTACACCCTTTCCAGGAAGGGGCTGGTCTTGTCCAGGGTAGGCGATTCTCTCCAGGCCTGGAACTCTGCAAACAGGGTTGCGTCCACCTGTCGGGGAGGGCGAGTGGGGTGGGGCGGTCAGGGCGCTGGGAGCCAGCACAGCAGAGACAGGCAGGTGAGGGCCAGGGAGGATGCAGGGCAGGCCACAGCATGCCAGCCGGCCTGGCCCCCGTGGCCGTGCAGGAGAACTGGAGTCCCGAGAAGAGCCCCCTTCTTTCCTTTGCATCAAAGGATCAAGAACTCAAAGTTTCACTTCAGGTGTGTTTTCAGTTTCCTGGCACTATAAGATTACAGACTTGGCTCCAGGCCCTCGTTCTGAAGGCCTCCTCGAGGAGGAAAAATTGAAGAGCGACCCCGCAGGTACACACGCAGGTAACCCCAGGCACACATAGGCACATGCACACAGGAGGGAACACACACAGGCTCTGAGAGGCAACTCCCTGGCTGCTCTGGGGGGCATGCAGAGTGAGTGAGGCCGGGAGGGGGGCAGAGGGGCGGCCCCTCCCTGGAGCCATTACCTGTCGGGAAAAGGAGAGAGAGGTAGCGAAGGTGGGGGCTGTGGGCTGCTCCCCAGGTGGGAGCTGCCAGGCTGGCTCGTAGGTGAGGTGAACTGCCTTGCTGGGGACCACACACAGGAGCAGGGAGAGGAGGGGGGGCAGCCCGGGCTGGGCAGGTGGGGCCGGCGGGGCAGACAGACAGACAGGTAGACAGACAGGAGGAAGCAGATGTTAGTGTCCAGTTGGAAGCTCAGAACTCAGAAGGGGGACAAGAGGCCTCCCCAGAAGCTCTGGAGACACAGGATAGGATGGAGCCGGGGGCCACCTTGGTGTCAGAGGCCCCCAGGAAGTAGAGTCCCACTAGAGCCTCTGTGAATGCTCACTGGGTGCAGCCCTGAGCAGAGCTCCTAAGAGTCATGTCTTATCAATTCCTCTAGGGCCCCAGCGGTCCCCATTTACCATGTGAGGAAACTGAGGCTCTGACAGGTGACCTTACTTGCTCAAGGACCCAATACCAAAAATATCATAGCCCATTGTCCAGCCTGGATCAGGTACCCCATGTACCCAGCCAAGGAGGGGGAGACAGGCACCCCCACACACACAAAGGCCATGCTTGTCTTGGCACCACAGCCAGAGGGTGCTAAGGACCCTCAAGTCCAGGGGTGTCACAAGGTAGTCCTGGGCCTCAGGGCTGTGGCCACATAGGGCCCAGGCAGCCGCTCTGCAGAGGCCCAGCAGCGGCCTCTTCAGACCGAGGGGTTGTGTGTCCCCGTGGACCCCTGAGGGCAGAGCCTTCAGGCTCCAGGCTAGCCTCAGGCGCAGAAAATATCACCGACTGCTTGGCAGGGTGAGAAGGGGTCATCACGCCTCCCAGACTGTACACCTGGAGGCTGAGGGCCCAGTGCCTTATGCCAGGAGAAGCCTGCCCAGCCCTCATGGTCAGAGGACACAGCAGCCCAGAAAGGGCAGAACAGGCTCCAGGTCACAGCGAGGGGTGTCAGGCCTGGTCCCCACTGGACCCCACTGCTTGGCTGACAGCGGGACTGTCTCCCTTCTCTGTGCCCACTGCCCCCCACTACCCCTCACCTCTTTTCCCTCCTTGTCCGGGGTGAGAATGTGGCCTGCAGCAGGGCACACGACAGGGCAGAGGGAGCTGCTGGTGCTCTTATGACGCAAGTGGCCCTTGCGGGGCCCGGCCTTGGTGGGGCTCAGCAGCTGTGGGTGGAGCTCCCGGTTGGGAGAGGCTGGTGTGGACGTAATGACCAGTGTCTTCAAGGCTGTCACTTCTGCCTGCAGCATGTCAATCTGGCCAGAATGAGATGGCTGCCAACCTTAGCCTAGGGTTGATGCCACCCTGGCTGCCACTGTCTGCTACCCCAACTCAGGACAGCCTGCTTCAGCAGCAACGGGCACCTAACCCCACCAGTTACCCTTGGAACAGCCTTCCAGGTGGGGACTGAGGCACCTATCTTACAGATAGGGAAACTGAGGCTCGGAGAGGTCACATGGCCTGCCTGAGGTCACACAGTAAGCCAGGACTCCATCAGATGCCCATGTCTGGGAGCTGGTTGGGCCTCCCACTGAGGGGCCCCCGGGAGCCAGGAAGAGCCCAGCCCTCATTTTTATGTTATATATGGGCAAATGGGCTCCAAGACAGGAAGGTACTTGCTTAGGCTCATACAGCCAGACTGAGGTTTCTGCTTTATAAAGGGGAGGAGGGAAAAGAAATGGAAATGACCACGGGATCCTCCTAGCCCCTGAAAGGTCCCAGAAAGATTCCTGTGGTGCAGTGGAACTTCAGCAGCAGCAGGTCACCTGTGCCCCACCCTTCTGGGCCTCTGTGTGCCCATCCCTGGTGGCCCCAACAGGCCACACAAGGGTCTGATTTGGCAGGAAGGCCAGAACTTGCCGGGCTGGGAGACGGGCAGGAGCTCGGGGCGGGCCTGGGCAGGTGGGGACCTCACCTTGCCTCTTGCTTCCTTCAGCTGCTTCTCTGACGCCGCCTGCTTCATGTTGGCTTCTCGAACCATCTTGTGGGCTTCCTGGGAAGAAGGCAGGCTCTGTGTGAGTGGTGGGGAGCCCATGGATGCCCAGCAGACCCAGTCCCCTGCACCCGCCCCCCACCCCCGGCCGGCCAGCCTCCCATACCTCGAACAGGCTGGCTGTCAGCTCCTCCAGCTCCCGTTCCAGCTGCTCCCGAACCTTGGAGAGTCGCTCACACTCCTCATCCTTCAGTTTTAGCTCCTGAGGGGCATGAGGCGAGGCAGGTGGCTGTCAGCCCCCCAGGGGCCCCTAGGACTGACACTGGGGGAACACTCCCTGCGGCTCCATGCCCCAGGTCATCTTACGGGGGCCTCTGGGCCCTAGCTTGCCTCCCCTGTTGCCCTAGTTAATGATGCATTTTCCATTTAGCTCCTGGCATGAGGTTGAAACCCAACAGTCACTCCATTAGAGCCTGGAACAGGTTTTCAGAGAAGTGAAGACTTCTAAAAGTCATTTAGGAGTCACCAGAAGAACTGGTCTGTCCTTTATTTGGACTGCCTTCATGCCCAGCACAGGCCTCACACAGTCGGCCTGGATGGGTCCATGAGCTCTCTGGGCACTCGGTGAGAGCCCACCGCCATCCCAGGCGGCCCCAGCCCTCCGCGGAGCCCACCTTCTGCGCTTTGTACAGTTCCTCCTTCAGGAACTCAGAGCCCTTCTCACGGATCTCCATGGACGAGCTACGAAGGCGCGCCACGTCCAGCTGGGTGGCTGCAGGGCCCTCCTCTCCTTGGGCCTCCTTCCCTGCAGAAGTGTCCGCCAGGCCTCCCGAGGACTCCCTGTGGCTTTTGCAGGAGCCCACGCTCTTCCAGGGGACCGGGACCGCTTCAAGGGGTGGCGGGTGGCTCTTGTCAGGGTGGGGCTGGCTGTGAGACAAACAGCAGACATAGGGTAGGGTCCTGAGACCTGAAGAGCTGAGCCCAGGGACCAACCCTGGGCAAAGCACCTGCCACTCTGGGCCTCAGTCTCCCCATCTATAAAATAGGGACGCTACCAGTGAGGCCATCACTAGGGTTGTCACAGGGCACAATGACCAAACATGAGGTCTCCTGGGGGCAAAGACAGGGCACATTTGTCTTTGTCTACCACTCCCTCCAGCCCAGGTCCTAGGGATGTGCATGGCACACAGTAGGTGGTCAGCACACAGCTGGTGCTCAGTTGTGTTTGTCCAACAGGTGACTGTCAATGCATCAGTGTTGAGAACTAGAGTTTCCACTTCCATAAAGTGGGGACAATCCCAATGGCCCTACCTCAAGGGTCATACAGATATGCATAAAACCCATACACAGGAGGCACTTAAGTGGGAACTGCCTTTGTCTTTATTGTTATGCAAATCTTATGCAAATTTAGGACAGATTGGAGAGGAAGGACCTAGCCAGCCATGGCAGGCAGGGCCCAGGCAGGAAAATTCTGCAAACAGCCCAGCAAGGCAGACTCACTTCCTGCCCCCTGGACCTTGTGGGGAGCAGTCCCAGCTCTCTGCTGGCTTGTCTTGTGACCTCAGGCAAACACCTCCCCCTCTGGGCTGCAGGACCCTGTTTTCCCTGAAGTTGAAGACCCTGGAGGTGCTTAGGGTGGGGGACCACCAGCCTCTGCCCTCACCCCCACCGATCCCCCCTTCCCAGCAGACCCTGGGGAGGGAAAGGACGAGGAAGGGAAGGAGGGAAGGAGGGAAGGAGGGAGAGAGGGGAGAGGGAGAGAGGGAGGGAGGCGGGGCCCAGCTGCAGTGGTTTGTGCCAAGACAGCACCTCTGGACTTGCTCACTCAGCAAAAGCTGGCGGCTCCTGAGCCAGCAGCTTCTGAGCCCAGCGGCTGGGCTGAGGGTGGGGGGCTGGGCCAGGCCACTGATAACAGTGGGGAAGTGGAGGGGACGGGGCTCAGATGGGCCCACACAGGAGGGAGGAGAGACAGGCCAAGGGGTCATGGATTCAGGATTGCTGAGGGGGATGTGTGAAAGGCAAGGCTACAGATGGGTCCTGCTTCCTTGTCCTCTGGATCCTGGGACAGTCACCAAGCAGACCCTGAGCCTCAGTTTCCCCCTAGGGTAACATAAAGGGGCTGGGCACCCAGGGATCCCAGCACTGAGCCCATTCCCAACCCTTCACACGGCCTGTCCAGCTGTCCTGTGCTTTAGAACTGGCCCAGAGTGTGGCCTCGAGGTTCCTCAGGCTGGGTCCTGCCTGGTAGGGACACAGGGAACACACATCTATCACTCCATCAACAGTGCTCATGCCAGACAGGGATCTTTCCTGGTAGCCTTGTTTAGGAAGGGTCTTGTGGGAAGGGAGTCCCTGAGGCTTGCGGGGCTGTGGCAGTGCTGTGGTGGCCCTGGGCTGGAGTCTGCATTCAGGGGACTGACATTATGCTAGATGCTACACAGGGTGCTCTTCCCATGTTATCTCATTTAAAACTCTCAACAGTAGTCATGCTATTGTCCCCATTCTACAGATGAGGGACGGAGTCTCACAGAGGTGACAGAACTTGGCCAGGGCCACACAGCTGGTTGGTGGCAGTGCTGGCACAGGTGGCCAGGTCTTCAGTCTAGGCCCAAAGCCACTAGTGGGAGGGGGTGTGAGTGGAGGAATCGGTGCTTCTGTCTCAGGATCCAGGCCTGATGGGCCCACGGGGACTCAGGAGGCGCCTCCTTGGCTGTATCAGGGAAATCTGACCCTATTCCTGCCCGAACTGGCTTCCCAGCCTCTGCTCAGGCCCAGAAACCACCTCCAAGGAGCGAGGGCCAGAGGAGGGGTGGCTGAGAGCAGAGGCCAGAGTCAGGCAAGCCCAGGGCCACGCCAGGTTCTGACCTGGGGTACATGCCAGCCCCTGGGAATGTCACTGAAACCCTCGGCACCTGATTCCCACCTGTGGATGGGGGTAAAACCTGCAGGAGGTGCACTAAAAATCAAATGAGAAGTCCCTGGCTACGGCACCAGGTAAAAGGTGTCTAGTGCTCGGCCATGCTGGCAGACACCTCTACTATGCCTGCCCAGGCTCTGAAACTGCCCATCCTGGACAGCTGCCATGCAGGCAGTCTGGAGGCCAGGGGCTCAGTCCCATTTCCTCAAGTGAGAAAGGACGGCAGAGTCACTCAGGGGGAGGCGGCAGAGTCACTCAGGGGGAGGCAGCAGACCCCACCTTGGTGGTGGCCACTTCAATAGAATGAACAAGAACCGTAGGCCAAGGGTGGGGGTGACCCACAGGGACAGCACAGGGCACAGACAGGATCCCAGGTCTCAGACACCCAGCCACAGCGCCTTTCCCACTGCAAGGACCACCCTGTCACGGCCCATGGCCCCTGCCGTGAAGAAGAAAGTCTCCAGCCTCTCCATCGGGGATGAGCTTTGTCCACTAGAGTGGTCTGGGCCTCTGGCCACAGTGACAGACTTTAACTCTCCTGCTGGTCCCATGGGAACGGGCTGGGAATGTGGCTGGACAGTCCTCCATCATTTTCCCAGCAGTTTCTCACTTCAGGCCACTGCCGGGGGTGGAGGGTGGAAGGGGCTCTATTCTGCAGCCAAAGGAAAAAGTGGCCCTGGGAGGCCTGAGACAGATCTCTGGGATACCCTCTCCCTAACCCCAGTGGAAAAGCCCAACGCGCAAACCCCAATGGCAGAAAGCATGGGAACAGCAAGACCACCCTGCGGTCACCAACTGTCCAATGCCTGGGCCGGAGGTGCAGGAGCAGCGGGGAAAGAAGGACCCATCCTGTACGGGGAGGAAAGCTCCGGTCTGCAGACCCTCTCCCTCCCACTTCCGGAATGTGAGGCCAGCTCGGTGACTCAGAAATTTCAGAGGAAGGAGGGACCCCAGGCCAACCCAGATTCCCCTATCCTCTACCCTCTTCAGCCTTCCAGACCAGAGGCCCAAAAACCTGGATGGGAACCCTACAGTGGGGTGGACTCACACCCCTGACGGGCATAGGCTACCACTTAAGTTCTTTGGCACTATGTCTCTCATGCTCAAGTCCAGGTCCATGCCCTCTGCTCAGACCTTCTCAGCGCCAGTTCCCTGCAGAAACAGAGTCTAGTGTACAGGATACGATGCTGCAGAGGTCACTGGGAAGGGAGATAGTAGGAGTCAAGGTCACAGGTAGGTGGGGGCCATTTCCTAGAGCCCACAGCAGTTCATACAGGAAAGGCACTGGGTCACTTCCCCTAGAAACACACAGGCGGGGGTGGGGATGGGGAGTGGGGGGAAGAACGCAGCAACTGCAACCCTCACCCCCCACCCAGGCCGGCCCTAGGTGGGGCAGCAGGTTTTTGCCCCCACCCACAAAAAATGGCAAAATGAGACTGCGGACCCCTGGATTCTATGGTACCCAGTCACCCAGCAATTCCCACTGGGCCAGAAGGGGCCGTCCAGAGGCCACTCCTGAAGCTAGAAGGGCCCAACTAGAGTCCAGTGTGCCCTTCCCAGCCCCGGCCCTACCAGCCTTCCCCTCAACCTCTCCCTCCCCAGCCACCGGTGCCCAAGTCACCTCTTTCAGTTGAAGACCCCTGTGCTAATGGGCACAATGGGTTCATTAAACAAGCAGGGGTGTTGCCAGCAAGGGAAGCTCTGAAACTGGAGAAGGAAGAGGGCTGGGAGGGCACACTGGGACAGCGCGCCCTCTTCCTGGGGCCACCAGGTCCACAGTTCAGGGTGGCTGCAGCTGGTCTGGTCAGCAGGAACCCAACCCAGGGCTCAGCTCCAGGGCAGGGCCATGGCACAGGGGCCTGGTTCAGACTCACGCTCAGTGACTCAGTGGCAGTCCATTAAGCCCTGAGGGCACTGAGGGTGACAGCCAAGTAACTCTTGTCCAGGGGCCAAGGTTTCATGTGCTGGCTCCCTGACCGGCCTCTTAGCCCAGCCAGGCTCAGTCTACAGAGAGGGGCCAAGTCTTCAGCAACGAACCCACCCGCACGTTGGAATCCCAGGCCCCCACGCACATCCACAGCAGCCCACCACTCTACATACCCACAGATATCGTGGCGCGTAAAATTCATTAGGCCACTGCTGGGAGATGCTCTCCCCGGCCTGGTTTGAACAATGAGGCACCCTAGGTGCAAGGACCTGGTTGGAACACACAACAAGAGGGTGGCAGGATGGGAACTGAACCCCGAGTCCAGGCACTACTGAGTCATGGGACCTGTCACCCAGAAAAGCCTGGACAGGAGGAAAGGGGATGGATGGTGGTTTCGGAGAAGTGAGGCAGGATGCAGACTTGTTTGAGGAAGTTTAAGACAGTGCGCAAGTGGTGGTGATGGTTGCGGGGGTGGGGGTGGGGGTGGGGGTTCCACCCAAGGCTGCTGTATAAGACAGGCAGGCTTTGGGCTAGGAATGGAAACGCAGAGGGGACCCACAGACACAAAAGACTCTGAGAGGGGGTTCATGGGAGAACCAGGGGCTGGATGGGGGGACAGAAAAAAAATAAGTTGCAGAAATTAATTGATATAATTGAAAACCAAGGAAAAGGTGAATGGGGAGAATCGTGGCACCCAAGACAGGAATGAGGAACTGGGAGGGGGTCTTTCAGGGAAGGGAAAGGGGGTGGCTGAGGTGTCTGGGAAGTGGCAGCTGAGGGGAGGCACTAGGACAGAGGGAGCAGCCGCAGCCTGAGCCTGGAGGAGGGGACGAATGACAGAGGAACTGAGGCCAGAGAGCCAGCCTGGAGATCCGAGGAGCCAGCCCAGGGGTTGGAGTGGAAGGTTCCGGAAAAATGGGATGACAGTGTCATACATGGGGACAGAAGAGGAGGACCCCCGGGGGTGGAAAGGGTGGTCCTGGACCACCCCAGGAAGGGGGAAGCAGATGTGTGCACGGGAGGCAGGGATAGCATCAGTGCCTTGCAGGAGAACATGGAGCAGAAGAGGGGAGAAGGTCAGGGGCAGCCTTGGGCTGGCAAGGAGGGAGGTCAGAACACCTGACGCTGGTGGGCCAGGCCACGCTACAGCCCCAGGTCTGACAAGGAAATCCAGCCCTGGGTCTCCAATCAGAGCCAGCACAAGGCCTGAGAGGGCGTGGGCTCCTTCCTCTGCTGGCGCAGGGCAGGGCACACAGTACAGCCTCACAGTCACCTGTTTAGTCCTAGAAGAATCCGATACCCAAGACCTCCAATGTCCAACACATATACAGTGAGTGCCTGTGCCAGGCACTCCACCAGCCCTCATCCACCCAATCTGCATGACCACACAGATGCTGGCAGCAACATCACCGAGCCCACCCCCCCCCCTTTTTTTTTTTACCACATTCTAATTCATTTTTCTCCCCTTCCCCCGCCCTATTGGGCACAAATCCTATGCAGACATGGGAAGAGTCTAGGACAAGCAGGACCCTAATGAGGGTCTGAGTCCAGCCCTTAGATGTGTTGTTGATTAAGGAATAGCAGGAAAGCTATCACCACCTGTTGAGAGGGGAAGGGAGGCAGTAATTCATGGAGGGCTTCCAGGAGGAGGCAGCAGTGAGGGTTGTACAACCCTCTTCCCCCTGGTCCTGACCCTGGAGCCGCCAGGCCATACTTCAGAACTGTCTCAGAGTTATAGTCCCCTGTGACTTAGGCCTTATAGGCAGAAGCTCACAGATCCAAGCCCCTTAGGGTAGCCATGGCCCAGAGCAGTTAAGTGACTTGCTCAAGATCACACAGCCCTTCTGCAGCCCTGGAGCTCCCCAGCATCCTGTCTGCTGCAAAGACACAGTCCCCCATCCCTGGGAGGTTGGGGTGATCTCATCTCATTCCTGGGCAGTCCATCAGAGCCTGGCCCTCCTTAAAGATAGATATAATTAGCCCCATCCTCCAGATGGGGAAATTGAGACTGAGGGCTACACCAACATCATGTGGCCATTTAGTGGTCGAAAACTAACCCAGAACCCAATCTCTGACTTCTGCTGACCAACCCTGTGCTAGCTGCAGAAGCACCCAAGAGGCCGTCCTCACCCCAACCTCTCTGAGCAGGCTTGGCACCCAAGATGATGGACATGGAACACCGTGGGGGATGGAGAAGGGAGTAGCTCGGTTTTGGGGGAGCTGTCTCTGGGTCCAGAGTTCATGATGACCCATGCTCAGGGAAGCCCAAGAAGAGAGTTCACCTGAGCTCCTGCAGTGTCCTGCCACTGCCCCCTTGCCCCAGGGGAGCAGCCCTGGGTTCAGGGCCAAGGGGGCAAACTGGCACCAGGCCCTCGCCGTTGACAGCAGTCACCCAAGAGAGATGTTTCAGTTCATCTTACAGATGAGGACTCTAAACCCCAGAGACATCACTGGCTTACCAGGGTCACTGACTCCTAATCCCAGATTCCTCCTAGTCTGGGATGCAAGACCCCAAGTACACACCTGCCCAAGGGTTATCCTGAGCTACTGGGGGCCACAAGCACAAGCAGCTCAGTCAAGTTACGAGGGCCAGTGTGACCCCAAACAGGGTCTCTCCCAGCAGCTGCTGGGGTCTGGGCAAGTCCCTAGGACACCAGGCCCCCAATAGGTGCTGGCAGCTTGGCCCTGCTCTGTAAATCCGTGCCTCCAATATCCAATATCCAAGGAGTCCATAAAAAGGCAGTGGTCAAGGTAACCCCAAAGTTCTGCCTCTCACTCCCCTGGTGCCCAGCTCCTCAACTCTGCCCCCTCAGGCTTTCCACCTGCATTTATGAAACACCTACTTTGTGCTCTGCACTGGGCTAGGCCCCAGGGAATGCAAATGTTCATACAAGTAGCGAGCTGACTGAGGAGAATGGGGTCAGCTTGACATCCTGGTTCACCCACAAGGGTCCTGGGATTAATGGCAGAGAGACTGGGCTGGGGCCTTCTCCAGAACTTTGAGTAATCTCTTTGATACTG
The DNA here is from genome assembly GCF_001890085.2 of Hipposideros armiger. Taxonomy (NCBI): domain Eukaryota; kingdom Metazoa; phylum Chordata; class Mammalia; order Chiroptera; family Hipposideridae; genus Hipposideros; species Hipposideros armiger. The sequence continues at coordinate 293,465 of NW_017731603.1, read as the reverse complement.
TCCTTAAAGAGAGCGCCCATCTCCCGGTGGTTCCCAGCCTTGTCTGTCTGGCCTTGGCCTCGATGCCTCCAGGGAAAGACGTCGTCTGGGGCCGGATCCTCCCCCACCCCACAACCTGCCCATTTCACCTAGAGGCCCAGGGAAAGGAGGCCGTATTCTCAAGATCCCACAGCAACTCAGCGGCTGTGTTTTGCCTTGGGCACACCTGACACAAGAGGTCAAAAGTTTCTTCCAGACTAGGCTGCTCCTCCAACAGCTAACCCTAGGCAGGACTGCCTTCACCTCTCCAGGCACCACCGACCCAACTCAACCACTTGCTCCTTAAACTCAGTCTCCTTCCCCCAGGGCGCAATTCCAAGGAGTACATCCACTACTTCAACTCTCTCCCTTTAAGAGTCTCCTGCTTCTTTCTACACCTCACCCCTCCCAGGAGCTCATTTGCTCAGCACCCCCTTTTTCCTCCCCCAGCGTCTCAGCTCAGGCTTTGCTGGGTGCCATGGAGTCCAGTGAATGCAGCCGGCCAGCCTCCCTAGGAGGGCTCCCCTTACTCCCCAGCTGTGGCTGGGAGCCCTGTCCTCGGACCACCCATCTGGCCCAGTTCTTGACAGGAATACAACACCTCCCCACTCCGGCTGCACCCCCTCCAGGACCTAGTCTTTCCAAGCCATGGGAAAGAGGAAGTGTTTGTCCAACTCCATGAGAAGACCACAGCCTTTCTGCACATACGGGGCAAGGGTCGGCCAGACGGGGATCGCCTCGGACAGCCAACGACCAGATATGGGTACTGGAGCCACTAACCCAGGAGCTGGCTCCAGGCTGCAGGGAAATCTCACCCCATAACTCTGGGTCCTGCCGGCTCCAGAGCCCCCCAGGGAGAGGCTCTTCAACTTGCTAGCGACCTTGGCAGAGACCCAGCCCCCCTTCCCCATCTGCACTGCTTTCCAAGGATTCGTCCAGCCCGGGGGACCCTCCTCTTGGTGGAATCCTAGACTTACTCCGGCTTGCACCCCACCCTTCCATCTCACTTGCTCTCCAGATGAGCTAGGAGGAGTTGGCGCTGTCAAGCCGGGACGGTCTGCCGCCCACCTTTCACACTCCCAATCTTCAGAGACGCCCAACCCCTCCCTGCCGAGTGTCCTTCCATCTCTGTGAGGCTGCACGCCTGTCCTTGTGCTACAACTGGCTCCACCTCGGCCACGGGCAGAGCTGGGGAGCACAACACCTCCAAGTGGGGAGCGCAGGCCCGGCAGGGATCCTCCACCCTCCCAGCCAGAGGCAGCCGCGGCCCGACCCCACGCGGAGCCGCGAGCGCGCTAGGACCTACCCACTCCACATCCCGGCGCCTCGGGGAGCCCAGGCGTCCGTCCCCGCCGCCGCGATCTCCCTGCGCCGCGTCCCCGCCGCCGCCGACTCCGCCCCGGGCCGGCTGGCGTGCCCCGCCGGCTGTCAGCCTTGCCCGCCGCCTGTCTGTCCGTGCGGCCCCGGCTCGCGCCCGGGCCCCCAGCCCAGCCCCGACCCTGCCCTCAGGGGGTCACGTGGCCGAGAGGGTGGCCCGAGGACACGTGCATGGCCCCGCCCCTCCGCCGGCCGGCGCAGAGCTCGCGCGCGCCAGCCCAATCCCACGGCCGTGGGCCTCGGGACTGTGCCACGGGTGGAGTGCGGGGAGGAGCCCTATCCGCATCACCCCGCTGCCAGCGCTGCATTCAGACGCTCCCGGCTGCTCCCTCTCCAGTCACCCGCCCCAGCACCGTACAGCACCCAGCCTGGGCCACCCCCGCTCAAGAGCCTGCAAAGGCTCCTGCGCTTTCAGCTCCCTGATTCTTAACTCAGAGCCAGCAGACACCCTCCCACCCCCTCACCTGGCCCTCTGGCCATCCCTCCTTCCCTGGGCTCCTTGCTCCGTGCCTGTCCCTGTGCAACATCCTGCCTGATGAAAAAGGGAGCAGACCCCAAAACAAGTGTTCTCCATCTTTACTCAGTGCTTATCCCAGGCAGGACCCACGTTTGGCCCAAGTCTCCAACCCCGCTCCTCCTTGCCTTTGCCCAAGGTCCTCTGTCTGGAGGAATACAACCCGTCTCCATACATACACACCTGTCTGGTCCTTCATCCTCTGCAAAACTTTCCCTGAATCCCAGCCCGTTGGCCTTTGTGTCCCTCAGTCTCTGTGTCCCTGTCACCTATGTCACCTATTCTGAGCCCCCCCCCCCATCTGCCTTAACTTCAGCCTGGGGTTGAATCCATAATCCCCTTTCTCTCCCCCGGGGGACCGTGGCTCCCACCCTCTGTGTCTAGAGGAGGACTGTGAGGGTTAGGAGGGAGTACTTTTCTTCCAGATGCTACCGGAACTCTGGCCACTACTCTTACAGGCTCACAGATTTCCATCTGGGGACATTCATTCATTCATTCATTCATTTATTTATTTATTATTTATTTATTTCAACAGCCCCTTCTGAGTATGAACTATGGGCCATACAGGGCTGGGACCCAAAGGGAAACTGCCACACACAGGCTCTGTCCTCTTGGGGCTCCAGTGTGGTGGGGGAGATAGGGGGAGGGGTACATACTCTCAAGGACCTCCACTTCCAGGTCCACCACTTGTCCAAGGCACACCTACCTTGCTAAGTGAATGGTATCTTTGTTAAAACTTGAAAATGGTACACCTTTCCTAGGTGGGCACACCAAGGTACAGGACTTGGTGATTGGAGGGCAGGCTGGATTTCATGCCTTATTCACTCATTCCTTTGGCTAGCACCTTGTACAGTCAACAACCTGGGTATCCCTTCCAACTTTTCAGAATCACTCTGCCCAGGCTTCCCATACCCTTCACTCTGCAGGGCAATTGATTCAATAACTCGTGGCTTCCAAAGGACAGGGACCTGCTCCTTCTTGGCACTTGTTTCTCTACCCACCCCTGCCCAGGGTTTAGCCGAAAGTAGATGTCATCATGTTTGCTGACTTGAATCCTTCACCAAATAAGACTGCTGCCTTCCTGGCCCTTGCTCTGCTCACTATTTAGGGGAAGGGGGAGAAGATGACACAAAAGGAGCTCAGGACGGGGCCCTTGCCCTCCAAATCTTCATGAGCCCAGACAGAAGATACCGGTAAGACCTAGTCCAAGTCTGACAATGCAGACTGGTGGGAGATAAGGGGTGGAGGGTGTGTCAGCCCAGGGCTATGGCTCCAGAGGAAGATTCCTCAGCATGGAAGGGCTGGTGGGCTGTGGAGGTCCTTGAGGAGGCAAGTGTGGCCCTTGAGCGAGGCAGGACAAGTGTGAGGTCACCACTCTGGGATCACTGACACGCCAATTACTAGCCAAAAATATCCCATCTATGCATCCAGTTACCTCGGCCTCCCAGGGCTCACTAGCTTCTCCTACCAGCAAGTTCTGCTCGTCAGCTAAAAAGGATGGGCTCAGAGAAGTTAAGGAACCTGCCTGATGTCACACAGCCAGGGGTGGTGGGACTGAGACCCCTTATACCAGTTTTCTGAAAAGAGAGCCCAGAAGCCAGAGGACTCACTGAAAGCTGCAGCTGCATGCAATCAGGCAACAAGAGGCGCCTACTGGGTGCCTGGCCCACTGGTGGGGAGGGAGAAATAAAAGGTGTGTCCTCTGTCCCCAAGCCACTGCCTTCCCCAAATCTACCCTCCCCCTGCAACTCCCCTGACCACCCCCATCACAGACCCTTGGCTGGAGGCAAATGAGGAGCAGAACTCCCAGCCTGGATGCCCCAGGCCCTGATTGTGTCCTCAGTTCACTGTGTGATCCAGGGTGAGTGTCTTGCCCTTTCTGAGCTTCAGACTCTTCTGTCTGTACAGACAAGTTGGACAAGACAATCGTGGCCATCCCCTGGCACTGACCTTGTAGGAGTCTCTTGAAATTCCTCATAGTTCTAGGCCAGTCCCCAGTCCTGAACCTGGCTTCTCACCCCTCCCCCAACTTCCCTGTAGACTGGCAAAATGCCCCCCTCCCCTCCATGTCCCAGGTCACTAGCTCACCTGTCTGTGTCCCAGGGCTCCTCTCCCAAGTTCCCCTCAAGTGCAGGGCCCAGACCTGATGGGGCATAGAGAACAGTCCCTGAGCTCATCGCCAGGTACACGGGGCATTTCCCTCGGGCAGGGCACCCAGTGTACTCCTCAGGAGGGTCCATGCCTGGAAGGCCAGACCGAGGGTCCTTCTGGAGACTTGTCAGGCAGGCAGGTGGCAGGAGTCTTCTTCCTACCCGCAGGCTCACTCTAACCTTTGCTATCTCTGAGAAGCAGCTGCCTGCAAGGGAGGAGCCTCCCAGACAAGCTTCTATCTCCTTAAACCCTGTAATTATTAACTCCCGTGGCTCAGCGGGCAGCGGAAAACTCTGGGGCCGTCCTTCCTGGGCTCTGGGCCAGGGGAGGTGAGACCGCAAAGGGAAATGGCAGCCTTCCTCTACATGCCCAAGGCCCCAGACTTCAACGAGGCCCACAGAGGCAGCGGCCTGTCCCCTCCTTGCCCAGGATGGCAAGTTGGAAATAATCTGTCCAGCCCCGGCTCTCTCATGAGCAGGCCATATGGCCTGGGGCAAGGTTCCCCACCTCCCCTACCCTGGTCCCTGGCCTCAATATCCCCTTCAAACCTTTAACCACCAACAAAAAGGAACCACTCAGGAAAGCCGTTAAGAACATAGGCCTGGAGTCAGACAGGCTGGATTCAACCCCACTTCCAGACTTGTGAACCTCTGGGCATGTTAGCCTCTCTCTACCTCGGCTTCCCCAGCTGTAAAATGGACCCTCACCCTCTAAGGCACACCAGGCCAGCTGCTAATATACCCTACAAACCCCACCTTCTTACATTAACACCTCTTTCTTCAGCCTCCACCCCATCCCACCCCCGTTGATAAATTTCTCTTTTGCTCATACCCCCTCCTCCAGGAAGCCATCTGTGAATTGCTTTCTTCCTCTGTAGGCATTGGGCTCCAGCCCTCAGACACGTGGTCTGCCTTGTGTCGTGGCAAGTGTCCTATGGTACTGTGGGACACCCCCACAGAGTGACCCATGGGCATAGGCTGGCTCACACTCATCATCAAATCCTCAGTACCCCCTTGCCTGGCACATGGTTGGCCTCAATCCACCCAGGAGGGTTTGAATGTTCCAACCTGTCTCATCTGGCCAGAATGCTAATCCTAGTTCTGCTATTCCCTGGCTGTGTGACCTTGGGCAAGTCACTTAACCTCTCTGGGACTCAGTTCCCTCATCTATAAAATGGGAACAATTCTCCCCTGGGATGTTGTGAACATCTAAAAAGGTAACAGTCGTGAAGTGTCTGCCACAGTGGAGACAGAAACGAGCATTTCCTGTCCCCTTCTCCCTGCCTTGCCTCTTTTTTCCTGTCAGCCACTGAGCTCCCGCTGGGGAGAAGTTGCCAGTTCCTGACTAGCAATCACACCCCGCCCGCCCACCCGCCTGCGGATAACAATATCTCCCACTCAGGCTTTGGGCTTCGAAGCTCTCTCTCAGCCTAATGCAAACCAGATGCTGGCCTCCCTTTCCTGGCAGTGAATTTTCCATGGCCTGCTCCCACCCCCTTCCTGTTTTTGCTCCTCACTGATCCCCCTGCTAAATTCTTCCGTGCCCCCACCTTCCTCTGCAGGGTAACCTCTGGGCCCACCTGGAAACAATTAATGGAAAACAGGATGTGTGAAAGGGGGAGTCTCCCCATCACCCTAACATGGCAAAAGGGGAAGGGGCTCAGCCTGGTTGGTGACAAAGTATATGACAGATAGTCCTTCCCTGCAAAGCCCCAGCTATCCCTTCAGGGGGGAAACTGAGCTGGGGTTGCTCTGGGAACTGTATAGAAAATTTTGCTACTTTCTGGACACTTGGGCACAGCTGGACTGCACGGAGAGCTGTAAGGGTCTTGTCCTCGTCTGTGACTTCTTAGAAAAATCAGAGCCAGAAGAGGCCCAACCCCCTCCTGTGGCAGGTGAAGAAACTGAGGCTTGGAGACGTGCCCCAGGTCACTGGTGAGTTGGAGGCTAGCGGCAGCCAGGTCCAGGACTGCGAGCTAGTAAAAGCTGCTGCCCGAAATCACCTCTGGGGATGCTATCTCAGCGTCAGTCCCTCCTGCCCTTCCCCTGCTGCTGAGCCCTGTCACGAGGGGAGGTTCACAAGGCCTCCAGCCGCCTCTGTCTAGGCACCTTCCAGCCAGCAGGCAGGCGATGAGGCGGCGCTGCACACCTGGCCCAGCAGACTTGGACTTTCCTCCCCCGGGGGCTGGGCGCTCGGGAGGGAGACCTTGGGCGAGCCCAGGGCCGCACGTGTTGGGGGCTCTTTTTTTATCCTCTGGGCCCTGTGACCCTGGCAGGGCAGCCAGGGCTGGCCCTCCTAGTGAAGACTCCGCCATTTCCATGAAAACAACAGCCCAAGGGCTTTCCAAAGCCCCAGCTCTGGCCGCCCCTCCCTCCGCCAGCTGTGCAGAGTGTTTGGACAACTGGATGGAATGTTTTGCAGGGAGAGTCCTCACTGGATCTCCGAGCTCAGATTTCAAGAGGGCGGGAGGCGAGGATGCTGGCTCCAGGGAGCGGGGAAGAGGCTCAAGAAGTCAAACGTGGGCCTGGAGGCCCCCTCCCAGGACTGACGAGATGCTGCCCAGCCAGTCCCAGGGGGGTGAGGAGCTGGAGTCAGGCCCAGGCTCCTGGAGGAAGGACAGGGCAGAGGGTGGAGGCAGCTGAATGGTGTCATATATTCAGTGGGGCCAACATGGTGAAGTCAGGCCCTGGGGACAGTTTGGGCTCCAGGAGGGGGCTGGACCCAGGATAGCACTTCGGGAATGTTAAACTTCCATGACAGGGATCCTTCCATCTGCCATCACCTCCATTTTACAGACAGGGCAGTTGGGGTCCAGAGAGGGCAGGACTTCGCCGCAGGTAGATGTACAGCTGGGCTGGAACCCGGAGTTCCTGATGCTAAGCTTGCTCTTCTCACAGTCCGTGCCGTCCCCACCCTCACCCCCAGCCCAGAGACACACAACACATCCCAGCCAGCGAAGAGCATCACCCTTGCTCCTCCCCACATGATGACACAGGCAAGATATCCTACTGAAGGTTCACAAAGAAAATACAGACACTGAGCTCCCTGACAGCATGCGGATAAGGGGTGGAGACCCGAAGAGCCAGGATTCATGTCCCATCTCCTACTCTGGGGCCAGAGCTCCCCCAGATTCCCCACCACAGCTGCCCAGGCCTCCCAGAGCCTCTGAGTAAGACTGAGAAGTTCAAGTCCTAGACCCAATTGTATGGAGGATAGTTTGAGCCTCAGTCTACCCACCTTAAAATAGGGAGGATTATCTTTGTTCTACTTGACTCACCATATTGTGAGCGCTGATGGTGTACCCCTTTGGAGACTTAAACATTTCCCAGTGACAAAACCACCGGCACCCACATGAAGAAAGGAAAGAGGAGATTCTTTTGGGTCCAATGGGTGTGGGAGCCCCACCAAGGTGCCTCAGGGCCTGGGCTGGATTCTTTGAGATGGAACCTGTTTGCCCGCTCCCAGGTCCCAAGCAGGAAAGCACAGCCACCGAATGGAATTCAAGAACCAGTCAAACTTTCAGGGGCAGGGGCGGCCAGTTAGCTCAGTTGGTTAGAGTGAGCATAGCGGTCATAACACCAAGGTTGCCGGTTCGATTCCCGCATGGGTCACTGAAGCTGCGCCCTCTACAGTTAGATTAAAACAACTACTTGACTTGGAGCTGATGGGTCCTGGAAAAACACACTGTTTCCCCAATAAAATTCAAAAACAAACGAACAAACTTTAGGGGCAGATGTGACTAGTGGGAGAGGGTAAGACACTCCCCCCGCCACGCATACACACCTGGTGACTCCCTTCCAAAATGGCAGGATGTGGAGTGGGGCTGGGTCTCTGCTAGGAGATTTACATTTGATATCAGACCTAGTTCACCCTTGCAGCCACTTAGTGTGGTCCTTCATTGCTTTCTGTTTCCATTTTAAAGACGAGGGAACTGAGACCTGGAAAGGTTAAATGATTTGGCAGCAGCGAACAAGTCATGGAATTTAGATTTTAATTCAGGTTTGCCTGACTCAAAAGCTCATGTTCTTATCCCTCCACCATTTACCCTCTCAGGAGGAAGAGTAAGGTGAGGCTATTTTGAGAAAGGCAGGCTTGAGGAAATAGCAAGATTGAAATACATTAGAAATGGAGATGGGCATCTATCAGGAACAAAGGCTTGGAGGTGGGACAGAGCAGGGCACTTACAGAAAAAAAAACGTGAACCCTTCACTTTGGCTAGAGCTCAAGCTGATTTGGAAGACAGTAAAGAAAAGACTAAATGGGCAGGCTTCAGATGACTCATGAAAAGCCTTGGAGGCCAAGTTAAAAGAGTTTGGACTTTATTCTAAAGACTCCAAGGAGACTGCTAAACATTTTTGAGCAAGAGAGTGATGTGATCAGAGCCCTGCTTTAGGAAGATGAACTTGACAGCAGTGTGCATAGAAAATAGAAGTGAACACTTATCAAATATCTGGAGAGAGAAAGACTTTCTAAACTTAGAAGCATTTGAAGGGACCTCAAAAGAAAAATCAATAGATCTGTTTACATTAAAATTTAAAAACTTCTTTGTATTTCTCCCTCCACCAAAAAAATAACCAACGTTAAAAGGCAAATCGCCCGGGGAAAATATTCCCAGCAAATGGCAAAGCGTTAACATCTTTAATGTATAAAGGATTCACAAAAACCAATAGGAAAAACAGTAGGAGCCCAGTAAACGTGTTCATTCATTCATTCAACAAATATTCAACAAATATTTAATGAACACCTGTGATATTAGTGGGCAAGACAACATCTCTGCACTTGTGAAGTATACAGTTTGGGGGAGGGGTGTGTAGGAGGCATTCGGACATCTAATTGCAACCCTGTGTGAAGGGTTCAAGGATGGGAAATCCATCGTCCAATTCCTAACCTCGGCTTGGGGTCTGGGAAACGTTCCCCAGGAAAGAGTCTGGGAGTGGGAAGGGGGACTATTGGGAGAGATGAGTCTGGGAAGATCACGCGGGGCCTTGCATATTAGGTAAGGAGTTCCAACTTTACACTTGAGGACAAAAGGGAGTCATTGACGTGTTTAAGCAGGCGTGTAATGTGATCAAATTGACACATCAAAAAAATGACATGTAAATGGCTCCTATGGATGTGTGTGGCTTGGATTGGAAAATTTCTGTTTCTAGTGATGTGGTAGACTTGGAGCAGTGGGGAGCTTTCATGCTACAGAAAACAAATATCCCGGAAAGAGGCCATGATTCCTCGAGGCCCTGTTGTCTACCAAGATCTCCACAAACCACTTCCTAACTCACAAAGGAAAGTGGGAATGAAGCTGGAAGTTGGCCAGGAGGAGGGAGAGCTGAATCTTGGGCAACTACACTGAGCCAGGGGCCTCAAGGAGAGCTGAAGTTCCGTGTTGGTGGCGCCCCCTGGCTTCTGGCAGAAGCAGATGCAAATATCCTTTAGCGGAAAGTGTCCAACTTCAGGTATGAAGGATTCCCATTGGTTAATATAGAGCAGTGAGCTCACAATCAGACATCACCAGCACAGAAGGAGACTGGCCACTGTGAGTAAGAATCAGCAGAAACAATACACAACAGAGGTACATGGTATAGGACTCCAGATATTCAGGTCCTTTATACGATATAGAAAGGTTATGTATTAAATTAAGATGAATAAACAAGAGATTACCAAAAAGGACCAAGCAGATTTTTAAATGACCAAACAAAATACACACACACACACAGAATTATATATATATATAAATATATCTATCTATCTATCTATCTATCTATCTATATAAATATATATATATAAAACTATATAGTTATATAGTTTTATATATATAGTTATATATAGTTATAAATAGTTATATAAGTATATATTTGTTTATCTCCAAAAGAACATGTTAAGTAGACTAGACATGGCTAAAGAGAGAATTAGAGTCCTGGAAAATATGTCAAAGGAATTCATCAGAAAGCAGCACAGACAGCCACACACAGAGATGGAAAATATGAAAAAGAAGATAAAAGAGAGATATAGAGCATAGACTTGTAAGGTCTATAAAATCAAAGAATAGAAAACAAAGCATGGAAGGGAGGCAATATTTGTTTAGTACATACAGAGTTTCAATTTGGGAAGATGAAAAATGTTCTGGAGATGGATGATGGGTATGGCTGCACAACAATGTAAATGTACGTCATGCCACTAAACTGTACACTTAAATGGTTAAAATTATTTTTAAAAACCATGCACCTGACACACCTCAGCATAAGGATAAGGAAAGGTTGAGCCTGAAAAAGTTATACCAAGAAAATGCAGAACAAAAGAAATGTAGTATACCTATACTAATAACTGAACTTTAAGATAAGTGTCATTATTAAGGGTAGAGACGGCCACTATGTAGTAATAATAAAATGACAATGTTAAGTAAAATAAAAGTTAAATTCACCAAAAAGATAAATTAATGTGTCTCATAAAATAGCCTAAAACTATTAAAGCAAAAATCATTAGAGCTATAGGAGGAAATTAGACAAATGTATAATTACGCTGTGAGGGATCAACAAATCTCTCTCAATTATGACTAGATCAAGGAAACCAATTATCAGGAACTGGCAGAAACAGTGTTGGCAGTAAAGGCTAAAATATTGAGCTCTAGATCAAAGCTGGCTGAGAAGCAATTAGATCTCTACATTTCCTCCCCTACCTCATGTCACTGAGCAACGTCTTCTGTCCAAGTTTAGCATAAGATTGGAAATGTATTCTCTGGAGATGGTAAAACAGAAAGTCTTTGAGCCAGTAGCTGACTAAAGGGATTAAGTGGTTGCATACAAGTTGAAAACTGAGACCCCCCTCACCCCCCAACCTGTTCCCTCACTTGGCAGCCACAGTTGTGGCAGTCAGACCTTAACCCTCCCAGAAGTGGGTTGGAAGAGCCTTCCCTGGGGACTCTGGCCAGCCCCAGAAGAAAGAACTAAAGACCTGAAGACTGGTGTTACCCAAGGAATGTCCCGTAAGAACACCATAGTGTGAAGCTCCAAGTCAACATGCTTAGAGTTTCCCATCAATTTTTAAGCTCCCATTTTTAATAATGAGCCGACAATCAAAACCTATTAGACAACTGAGAAGAACCTCTAACATGAAAGAAATCAAACTTAGTAAGCAGAACTAAAGCAACTTGCAAGAAACAGAGACTCTGTAGAGAGAAGAAAAAAACTCCGTCATTAACATCCTCAAAGAGAGAAAGTATTACATTCATGAAATAA
>NW_017731603.1:278526-281893 GCF_001890085.2 Hipposideros armiger | reverse complement strand
GTGCCAACTTGGGCCAGTGAAGCAACGTCCTCCACAACTAGACTGAAGAACAAAAGGACAGCAACATGTCTGTTCCCCTTCCCCCAATTCCCCAGTGCTGCTCCCATCCCCCAATTCCCCAATAAAAATCTTAAAAAAAAAATGTGATTTTATAAAAGTAACATTCAGAGAACAAAAAGAACGCTTAGGAATTAATATTTTTTGGAAAACACAATGGCAGAAACAAAGAACACTGAAGAAGTGTTGGAAGATGAAATTGAGGGAATAAACCCTAAAATAAACAAAAGTAAAAAAATGAAAGTTAAGGATTAGAAAATTAAGAATACAAGTTGAGGTGGTTCAATACTTGGATAGCAAAGGTTCCATAAAGAGGGAAAAGAAGAAAGTGGAGGGAATAAAGCAGCAAATAAATTACTCAAGATCATTTCCTCAAACTAAAGGATATGATTTTTCAAACTGAAAAGGCCCACCTTGTGCCTAGCAGAGTCAATAAATTTACTAAGGTACATCAGAATACATTTTCAGAGGCTGGCCGAATGGCTCAGTTAGTTAAGAGCTCGCTCAAGAGTGCGATCTCTGAGCAACAGCAGTTCAGATTCCTAGCCTTAGCTGAGCTGCCGCTGAGCTGCCAATGGGTGGCAGGATGGTTCAGCTAAAACAAACAAACAAACAAACAAACAAACAAACAAACCGATATCAGGAAACTGGGGACAAAGAAAAGATCTTACAAGCTTCCAGAAACACAAAGACAGTTTTTAAAAAAAGGATCTGGAATCAGAATGGATTTGGACTTCTCAACAGTGACACCAGAAGCAAGAAGAAAATAGAAGAATGTCTTCAAAATTCTGAAGGAAAATTATTTCCAACCTATTATAGAATTCTATGCCAGTCAAACTATCATTCAAGTATATATGCAAGGTCTCAAAAAGATTTTAACTCTCACATACCCTTTCTCAGAAACTGCTGAAGGATGCACTCCAACAAAATGAGGGGTAAACCGAAAAAGAAAACCCTTAGGTCAGGAGACAGGAAAGCCAACACAGGACAAAAGGAAAGAGAATCTTCAGAATGATAGTGAGGACAGATCCTGGGATCCTGTGTAGGCAAAGATAAGAATTAGTCCAAATTGGAAGAGAGAAGATCAAGAGGTTGGTGTGATGCGGGTAGCCATCACCATACCTTCTGCCACTGTATGACCATTTTGAACTCATGAACTATTATAGGGCGTGGTAAACGAAAACAGAAGAGTAAACCATAAGAAAGAAAGATAATACAGGAGGGGCCGGCCGAGTGGCGCGTCGGTTAAGAACTGGCTTGGGACGCCAGATGGCCCCGGTTCGGATCCCGCATATGAGGGCCAGTGACACTGCCCTCTACAGCTAAGATGCTGAACAACGGCTCAACCTGGAGCTGGGCTGCCATGAATCGCTGGTGTCAGCAGGTGGGTTGCCATGGGCTACCGTGTGTAGCCAGCAGCCAGTGTGAGCGGCCAGCAGCTGCAGTGAGCAGCCGTCCAGAAGCCGGCAAGTGATCTGCCTCGCCTGGGAAGAGCGCAATGATGGTGCCAACTTGGGCCAGTGAACACGCAACATCCTCCACAACTAGACTGAAGAACAAAACGACAGCAACTTGTCTGTTCCCCTTCCCCCAATTCCCCAATTAAAAAAAAAAATCTAAAAGAAAAAAAAAAGAAAGATAATACAGGAAAACAAGAAACCCAACCTAGCAGAATGAGAAAGATTATTCCAAGGATGAGAAGAATGTCCCAGGACAATGGCTATGTAGCAGCACAGAGAGCAACCAGCCCAGATAGAGAAGAATAATGGTCACTAAGAATGATGTGTCCATGGAAAGTCATTGAAACTGATAGATTAACTAATGTCGCTGAAGATATTAGAAGGTGTGGGAAGAATTAACAATAGGTACAAGAAAAACAAGACAATCGTTAACTTTAGGAAAAACCAAAAGTAGAAAATATAATCATAGCTTCTAAAGCTCAGCAAAGAATGACATTTGAGTAGGCATAAAAATATAAGGGTCAAATATTCTCTTAGCCCCTATTATTTTAACCCACAGTGGTATCACATAACTAAACCTTCATCTGTCAAATAAAAAGTCCATAGATTAAATGATTAATAGAAAGTCATCAGCAAACTCATGTGTTATTTAGAGATAGGAAGATGCATAAATTCCAGAAGTAACAGCTGGAGGGGGACTGGAGGGGAGATAGGGGTGGAGCAGAAAACTGCTGTGTTTCATTATAAGCCTTTTTGTGATTATTTGACTTTTTAAATGATATACATATATTACTACTTTGATAAAATCAAAATTAATTTTAAAAACAAAAAGAGAAAACCACTCCAGCTCATTCTAAGGCCAGAAACGTAAGAAAGATAGTATGAGAATGGAAAGTATAAGCCAATCTCACTAATAAACCTAACGAAAAAAAACTTAATTGCAATATTAGCAAACTAAACCCAGCAATGAGCACGTAAGTAGATACATATAGACCAACGGAATAGACTCGAGAGTCCAGAAATAAACCTATACATATATTGTCAATTGATTGTCAACCATTCAGTGGGGGAAAGAATAACCTTTTCAACAAACAGTGCATGGACAATTGGATATCTGAATACAAAAAAAATGAAATTGGATCTTTACGTCACACAATATGCAAAATTAACTCAAACTAGGTCAAAGACCTAAATATAAGAGCTAAAGCTGGGTTGGCCGAGTGGCTCGTTGGTTAAAAGTTGGCTTGGGAGCACGAGCTCTGAGCAGCAGGGCCTCGGTTTGGATCCCACATGGGCCAGTGAAGCTGCACCTCTACAGCTAAGATGGTGAACAACAGCTCGACCTGGAGCTGGGCTGCCATGAGTTGCTGGTGAAGGGGGTAGGTTGTAGTGGAGCTGCAATGGGCTGCCGTGAGCTACCGTGAGCTGCAATGAGCCTCCGTGAGCCGCTGTGAGTGGCCGTACAATGGCCAGCAACCGATCTGCCTCAGTCAGAAACAGTGCAATGATAATACCATCATGGGCCAGTGAAGCGACATCCTCCACAACTAGACTGAAGAACAAAGGACAGCAAGTTGTCTGTTCCCCTTCCCCAATTCCCCAACGCTGTTCCATCCCCCAATTCCCCAATAAAGTCTTTAAAAAAAAGAGCTAAAGCTATAAAACTTTTATAAGAAAACGTAAGGACAAGTCTTTATGACCTTGGATTTGGAAATGGCATCTTAGGTATGACACCAAAACACAAGCAACAAAAATAAAAAATTGATAACCTAGACTTCATCAACATTTTAAAAATTGAGTATCAAATGACATTCTTTTTTTTTTTTAAGATTTTTATTGGGGAATTGGGG
>NW_017731603.1:274137-276476 GCF_001890085.2 Hipposideros armiger | reverse complement strand
ATTTTTTTTACTGCTCTGTTATTTCCTGTTTACGATAAACACGTAGCACAACCGTTAAATTTAAATCTCTCTTGTTATTGTCTGAAGCAAGCCTCTGAAACTGTCCTGTGGACTTTGATCTCCTGGGGACTTTGTTAAAGTGCAGATTCGGATTGCGTAGGTCTAGGGCAGGGCCTGAGAGTCTGCATTCCTAACAAGCTGCCAAATGATGTTGCTGCAACTGGGCCTCAGACCCCTCTCTGAGCAGCCAGATTCTAGGAGTCGGCAGCGGGAGCGGGTGGACGGATGGAGCAATTCACAGAAGCTGAAGTGCCGATACAGAAAGGACTGTTGCTTCTGGATGCTACGCCCCCCGCCCCCACCCCAAACCTATATAGTGTAGGTCATACGTACACTAAAGAATTATTAGTTATCTGAAATTCATATTTAACTTGCTGTCCTCTATTTTTATTTGCTAACTCTGGAGCCTTAACCTGGGGTGGAGAAGGGGTGGAGCTGTGGTTGCCCAGGCAACCTGTGCCTGCAGCACCTCAAGGCAACTAGAGGCAGCTTGCTTGATGGTCCTGTTTACCTAACAGGTGTCACCAACATGGCTTACACTTCATCTGGCCTGCCCTTGTGCCATTCTCTGCCTCTGCCCTTGGGTCTGTTCCATCTAGCTGGCTACTTCCTGAGGAAGGCTCCCTGAAAACTGACACACAGACTCTTAAAAGGAGGCTACCTGGTCCAACCCCCTCACCCAGCATAGGAGTCCCCTCCAGTGTGTCCCTGCCAGGCGACCTCACCCCAACCCCATGGTCAGCAACGAAGGGCCAGGAGGCAGTTTGCATAGTCATTACTGCAAGGGCTTTGGACTAGGCAGACTTTGATTCAAGTAGAGGCTCATGCAAGTTCCTTACCTTCTTCTCTGGGCCTTGATATCCACCTGTAACGGGTGGGTAACACTTCCTATACCTGGGGGGTTTGCTCTGATGATGAGATGAGATCATTTCTAAAAATTGCTTGGTACCCAGAAAATGCTGAGGACAGTGGAGGAACTGTTGTTTCTTCTTCCCCCCCCCCCACAAGGCCCACCACAGCGCTAAGCACAGCTGCATTTAGCACGTGCTTGTGGAACTAAAACCACGGAACACCCTGCAACAGTGAGGACACACCCTGCTCTGACCTAGACGGCAACCTCCTTAGACCTCCCAGTTCCGACTCTAACTCTTGGTCACTTGAGGCAAGTCAACTTCTTCCTTTTACGCCTCAGTTTCTTTGTCTGCAAAATGAGCAGCTGGAGGAGAAACCATTCACATTCTCTTGTAGCGTGTCAAACTGTTAACATACCCATTCGACAGATGAGGAAAGCTGAGGCCACCAACTTGCAGTGAATGTGTGACAGCATCCAGGTTCTCACACCCAGTGCAGTTCTCCAGAAAAGACCTGACCTGTGATGCTCCTCCTCCCCTACACCTGCCCATTAGCCCCCTTTCTGAGCTGGTGGGTGGGTGGGTGGTGGCAAGGATGGGGTCTGTGCCTCACCTGGCTGGCTTCAGCAAGGCAGAGTCCATGGGGACAGGGCAGCTCAGAGGGCAGTGTTCTCCCCACAGCTGTGGTGAATCCTCTTGTCTTGCGTCTCTAGTAGAGCCGGCTCTGGCCTATTCCATGCTCTTCCGTTGTCATTGGCAGGACTGGGATTGGTGAAGCTGGACCCGGGTGTGTCCCAGCTTCTCCTGGTCCCTGTGTCTTTCTGCAGAAGCCAGAGCTTATATGTTCATCTCTTTGAATGTTGAGTCTATCAAGCCTTTCAGGGATCAGGGCTGCCTGGCCCCAGGGTAGAGGTGTCGTCTGTCTGGTTTCCAGGCCCCAGGCTAGCAGTATCCCTCTTCTTCCCTGTCCAGCTGTGCTAAGCCCCTCCTTTTCTTTCTTGGCTTCTGCCCTGTTTGTTCTGTGTTTGCCCCAAGAGAGGGGTGTGGGCTGCCAGGTGCCCTACGTAGAGCCTGGAGGGAGCATACAGTCCTGGCTGGCCCACCCCAGGGCCCCTGCCCACTGCCCCCAGCCAAGCTGGGTCCCCTTCTTCCTGCCCTGCTGAGGCAGGGCCTGGAAGGACACAATGGCAGGCCCTCTGTGATGCCCCTGTTGTCACGGTGATCCTAGAAGAAGGCCATAGCATTCTGCCTCTGGAAGCTGCACCCATCTGCCCAGCTTTGCTCTGCCTGCCCCCCAGATATGGCTCTCTGCTGGGGGCTCAAGAGCATGAGCTCTGCTGCAGTCAAAGTCTCTTCTGTGCATTCTCCATCCCTTGGACCTCCCTTCAATCCCAACAGAGACCACGGCCCTAACAGGTAAGGCTCCAC
>NW_017731603.1:263322-268928 GCF_001890085.2 Hipposideros armiger | reverse complement strand
GGTACATTTGTTAGAATAGATGAACTCACATGGACACACCATTATTACCTAAAGTCCATTTTACAGTTTACATTAGGGTTCACCCTTGGTATTGTACATTCTATGGGTTTGGACAAATGCATGACTTGTATCTCCCATCACACTGTTGTACAAAACAATCTCACTGCCCTGCCCCCAAACCCCTCTGTGTTCAGCCTCTTCATCCCTCCCTATCATACATTTTTTTCAAGACCAAACACACTTTGTTTCAACCTACTTTAAAAAAAACAACGAACACAACTGTCTTTTGGATCCTTTAAAAGGGTCAGTGGTGCTTAAAACTGACTCCTTGGGCAAGACCTTCCTTCCTTCCTACAACCGTGAACTTCCCCAGGACAACCTTCAGCCATGGAACCCCTTTGGGGTTCAGGGTTACTAGAGGAGTGGGACCTGGCTCAGGCCACAGGAGGAGCCCTCCCCTGGGCCTGGCTGGACCCAGGACCAGTCACAGCCATCCCCTCCCAGTGTCTACACATCTCCCCCTCCCGCTCAACCCCCACTTCTCCAGGATGGCCCTCACGGAGGAACAGCAGGTGATGTTTGAGAAGCTGACTCTGTACTGTGATAGCTACATCCAGCTCATCCCCATTTCCTTCGTGCTGGGTGAGCTCCCGCTTCCGGGTGTCCACGTCCGGTGGCGGCTCCAGGCTCCAGGGACCACGAGAAGCTAGAGGGTGGAGGCCAGTGTCATATCAGTGCGTCTTGGTAGTTCAGGGAAAGGGGGCGACTGCAGCCAGAGGGACTGACGTTAGATATTACAAAGGACTCCTGCTGTGAGCACGAAAGACCTCATTTTCTGAGGGCAGCGCTGACGTCATGGTCCCTGGAGCCTCCACGCAGGAGGGAAGGAGTCTGGAGGGTTTCTGGGATGGGCAGGGGGAGGCCGGGATAGATAACTCGAGGCTCTCCGCCTTCACGCGGGGCTCGATGATCTTCCCCTCCCGAGCGCCTTCCAGGAGGGTTGGGGCTGAGCCCGCTCCCGCTAGAAAGGTGGAGAAACCGAGGCGTCGCCCTCTCTGAGCTCTGGCTGCAGCCTGGGCCCTCGCCCCTCGCCCCCCTCCCCGCCCTCCGCCCTTCCTGCCCAGGATTCTACGTGACGCTGGTCGTGACCCGCTGGTGGAACCAGTATGAGAACCTGCCGTGGCCCGACCGCCTCATGAACCTGGTGTCCGGTTTTGTGGAAGGCAAGGACGAGCAAGGCCGGCTGCTGCGGCGCACGCTCATGCGCTACGCCAACCTAGGCAGCGTGCTGATCCTGCGCAGCGTCAGCGCCGCCGTCTACAAGCGCTTTCCCAGTTTCCAGCACCTGGAGAAAGCAGGTTGGCTGGGACGGAGCTGGAGGTGGGTGGAGCCAGAGGCCCGGGCGGAGGACTGGGGTGGGGCTGAGACCTGGGGTGCAAATTGCCCAGGTAGACTTAGGTGCCAGGAGTGGGGCCCAGGAAGCTACCCTAGGAAGACAGGGGTTTGAAGGGCTAAGGACCCTTGAAGGATTAGGGAAGAATAGGTAGGAGATGGGGGACCCCAGAGGGAGATGAAGGCCTTGGGAAGTGGTGAGGAACTAGGGTNGGATGCAGCAAATACTCCCCCAGGGCTGTCCCTGATCTCTGAACAGACTCCCCCATAACTGTCTGCTGTGATTAGAAAAGAACCCAAGATCATTGTGAAATAATTTCTTTCTAGGCATTGAATTATCAAGGCAAAAATGGTGTGCACGAATATTGCCTATAATCTCAGCATCGGAACACTTAGGAGTATGTCAGAGAGACAGAGAGAAAGGAGAGGGAGGAAGGGGTGGGGGATGAATTTATGTTCATGCCCAAGGTAAGACTGCAAATCAGGGCTTCTCCATGTGCTGTCGGAGGACGACTGGCATCACAATCCCGCAGTGCCTGTAAGAAATGCAGCATCTCCTAGATCGCAGACTCAGACTCTGGAGAAAGATTCTGAGAAGATTCGGTTAACAAATATTCTCAGCCAATCTTATGGCCACAGAAGAAACAGGGGCCACTGCTGCTTCGAGCTTTCCCTTAATACAAGAGGAACATGTCCTAGGCACACACATCATTTCCAGTGGCTTAGGCGGGCCCTGGCATATGGGTTGATGTATTAAAATATATGAAGCCAGCTGCTGAGATATTGACAAGCTGTTCTTGGGGACCCGGGTACATATTCCATTTCACATGGGCTGCTGGGAGCCAGCAGCATGAACACCAGAGCTGCTGTATCATCCCACACCAGGCCCGGCCCACACACAGCAGGCCCCTTCCCCCGTTTCTTCCACGGCTCAGACGCAACCTACTAACTGGGTTCTGCCAGCCAGTCACAGCCCAAATAACCTATGATGTCACCAGCAGCCAATCAGAGCTCCTCAACAGTATACACAGAATTCTGTCACTCTTACAGATAGGGACACTGAGGCCTAAAGAGGAGCAGAGGCCACCCAGTCACCACACACAGGTGACAGGGCCAGGACTTCTGACCGTGGCTCACAGTGCTGCCAATGCCCTGCAGGGCCTGGGCAGAGTCTCCCCCTCTATGGGCAGCTCCTGGCACAGGAGCTGAGGCCCTGGACCCCTTGG
Organism: Hipposideros armiger; assembly: GCF_001890085.2. Lineage (NCBI taxonomy): Eukaryota > Metazoa > Chordata > Mammalia > Chiroptera > Hipposideridae > Hipposideros > Hipposideros armiger. The sequence goes on along the minus strand of NW_017731603.1, from coordinate 266,310 downwards.
ACCCTCCTCCCCACAGCTCTCCCAACAAGATCTCAGGGGTCAGAAACAGATCCCTCAATTTCTGGATTTTAGGGCACTGAGAAAATGGCAGGATTGGCAGGGCCTGTGGTGGAGGGAGGTTGCCCGGAATTTCAGCCCCATTCTCAGCCCCACGGCCAGGAAGGAATTAGAGGGTCCTGGCAGATTGTGCCGGCTGCTGCTTATGGGCAGATTATGAGGAGGGGCCAACACAAGGGCTCCTTTGTGGAGGTGCTGGCTTAGGGAGTCAAGTGACTGCTTAGCACAGGCGTGGGCAGTGCCAGCCCTTATGTGTGGGCAGAGACACTGGCCACAAGACCCCAGAGAGCCCCGCTGGTCCAGTGGCCAGACCTTTTGTGGGCTCGCCTGACCAGCCTGGAGACCCACCTGTGAGTAGGGGTTGCCCAAGCGGGCTGGGCTGAGGCTTTGAGAGCCGTTGGGGTGGATGGTTATCCCTGAATACGTGTGTGTGATGTATACACACAGGCCAAAATGTGTGCAGGTGTGTGGGCACCTGTGTGTCTGTGCAAAGGCCCTGAGGTGGGAATGAGTTTGGTGTGCACCAGGCACAGAAAGACAGCCAGGGTGGCTGCATCAGAGCAAGTGGGGGAAGAGTGGGTGTCAATCATTGCTTCAATCAATTTTTACGGAGCACCTCCTTTGAGAACACAATAGGAACCTCCATTCTAAGGAAGCAATATGCAATAAACAAGCAGATGGCCTGCAAACTATAATTTTAAGTAGAGTATAACACGATTAAATGCTGTGTAGAAAAACTGAGCAAGGTGAAAGGACAGGAAGTGTGGGTGGCACTGGGATGCTATTTCCAGGTAGGGTGGCTGGGGACATTGTTTCTAGGGAGGTGGCCTGAAGTGGGAATAAGCCATACAGTTAGANAGGTGATGGTGGGTAGTGGAAAGGCACAGGATTCAAAACAGAAGACCCATATTCCAGTCCCAACCTAGCCCTTAACAGCTGGGTGACCTTGGACAAGGCAGGCCTTGAGCTTTATAATCCTCCTCTGTAAAATATGGAGAATAATGCCATATTGAACCGTTCCTCAGTAATGCCTCTCTGACTTTTCATGGGCTGTTCCCCTGATATATAATGCTCTTCCATCCTTCTCATCTCAGATGAATGCCTACTCATGCTTCAAGACCCTGTTCAAGTGCTCCCTTCTCTGTAAATTTTCCCTGACCTCTGTGCCCTTGGCATAGATATTAGGCCTGCTGTTCTATTAGAGTTGTTTGTTCCCCTGGTTTTCATTGGACTATGAATTCTTTTTCTTAATTTATTTTTCAATTATGGTTGACATACGATATTATATTAGCTTCAGGTGTATAAGTGATTAGACATTTATATAACTTATGAAGTGATCGTCCCATTAAGTCTAGTCCCCATCTGACACCACACATAGTTATTACAATATTATTGGCTGTATTTCCTATGCTGTGCTTCACATCCCCATGACTTTTTATTTAATATTTATTTATTTATTTTTAATGAGGAAAGCTATTTTCTTTTTCTTTTTTTTTTAAAGGATTTTATTGGGAAACAGTGTGTTTTTCCAGGACCCATCAGCTCCAAGTCAGGTAGTTGTCTTCAATCTAGTTGTGGAGGGCGCAGTTCCGTGGCCCATGTGGGAATCGAACCAGCAACCTTGGTGTTATGAGCAAATACACTCTAACCACCTGAGCTAACCGGCTGCCCACCCATGACTATTTTCATAACAGGTAATCTGTACTTAATCCCTTTTACCTTTTCACCCATCCCCCCAACCCCATCCCACCTGGCAACCATCAATTTGTTCTCTGAATCTGTTTGTTTTGCTTGTTTTGTTCTTTAGATTACACATGTAAGTGAAATCATATGGTATTTGTCTTTCTCTGTCTGACTTATTTCACTCAGCACAATACTCTTTTAGGTTCATCCATGTTGTCACAAATGGTAAAATTTCATTCTTCTTTTTTTTTTTTTTTTTGGGGCATCCTTCCACCCGTTGGGCTGCTCAGCTCGGGCCAGGACTCAAACTGCTGTTGCTCAGAGCTCAAACCCTTGAGCGAGCTCTTAACCAACTGAGCCACTCGGCTGGCCCTAAAATTTCATTCTTTTTTATGGCTGAGTAATATTCCATTATATATATGTACCACATGTTCTTTATACAATAGTCTATTCATGGACACTTAGGTTACTTCCGTATCTTGGCTATTGTAAATAATGCTGCAATGAACATAGGGGTGCATATATCTTTTTGAATTTGCATTTTGGATTTCTTCAGATAAATTGACTATGAATTCTGGGAGGCATGAATCAGGATAGTCTCAGTTTTGACCTCAGAAATGGTTTGTTGAATGACTACTTTGCAGAATGGAAAGCAGAAGAGGTCGACTCTGACTGGGCTGGGCCCCATCCTTGGGCCCAGGGATCAATCCTGGGGTCCTTTGTCCAAGCATGGCATGGGTCATTCGGTGCTTATTGTGGCCTTTCTGTGTACCTGAGCTGGGCCTGGCTGGCTGGGGACATTTTCGTGGTTAACATCCAGTGGGAGAGACCGTGACTTGTGCCTGGGGTATACCTGTCTTAGTGCTGAGGTGGTGTCAGGAGCAAATAGCTGCTCAAGGAGTGTCTCTAGGGATATCCTGGGGTATCTGGGAGGGGAAAAGGGACTCCAGCAGCACTGTCAGTTGGTCCTGGGGACTTGGGGATATTGTCAAGGAACCTGCAGTTCAGGGGAAAGAGAGGGAGAACTCCAGTTTTTCCCAACTCCCTCTCATGGCTTCTAGTCAGAGTCAAGGAGATGAAGGAGCCCCCAGTGTCCCCTCCAGGATCCACACAGACGGAGCAGACCAGGATTCCAGGGCCAGCCAGAGCCAGTCAAGGGCACCCTCCAGTGGCTACCACAGGAGAGGCAAGAGCCTACCCAGCAAAGGCTGGTGTTCTATTTATTCCTCCAACTAAATACAAAAGGAA
>NW_017731603.1:238067-255241 GCF_001890085.2 Hipposideros armiger | reverse complement strand
ATGTTAAGTGAGCTGCTCATGACCACAGAGCCAGGGCTGGAACATGAGCACCAAACCCTGGTACCTGGAGAAGAGCCTGGGAGGGCAGGTGGTGGGCAAAACCCCAACCCTTCCTCCCCCGCCCCCCACCAGGAGATGAACACCTTGCGTACGAAGTGTGGACAACTGTATGCCTACGACTGGATCAGTCCCCCGCTGGTGTACACACAGGTGAGGACTAGGCCAGTGAACATGCCCCTTTGGAAACCTGAGGCTTGGAGGACCTAGGAAGCAGTCTGTCATGGCAAGGACTCACTTAGGGGCTGAGAAAGAGACTCTCCCTGGGAGCTGGATCTGGACTTGGCAGGTTTTCTTAGTGCCAAGTTTGAAGAGTCCAGGCTCCTGTCTGGTCCAGCCTGGTGGAAACAGTGTGATTATCCCCATTTTGAAGAGATCACAGAGACCCAAAGTCACAGGAGTGTGCAAGTCAGAGCAAGGCCTTGTCCTTCCCACGTTAGGAGCCTCCTGACCCTAGGTCCCACCCAGCCCCTTTCTGCTACCCCCTTTCCCACCCAGGTGGTGACCGTGGCGGTGTACAGCTTCTTCCTGGCTTGCCTAATTGGGCGGCAGTTCCTTAACCCAGCCAAGGCCTACCCTGGCCACGAGTTGGACCTCGTTGTCCCCGTCTTCACATTCCTGCAGTTCTTCTTCTATGCTGGCTGGCTGAAGGTGAGCCTCCCGGGACAAGGCTGAGCTGCGGATGTGACCGGAGGGGTCCTGGCCAGCCAGGAGAGGAGAGTCTCCAAGGTTGGAAGTAGGCCCTCTGGTGTCTCCATCTCCTTACATACAGAGAAAGTGAGACTCAAAGGGGAGCAGGACCTGCACGAGGCCTGTATCTGATCGCAATGCTTCATCTAAGGCCTGGAACTTAGCAGGCAAGAGAGACACGGGGAAAGCTCAGTTGTCAAACCATTTGATGTATCCTCAGGAGAATGTTCTCCAAACGTTTGTCCAGAGTAAGGGGAATGCACGGAATGGGAGTGGCAGTCAGTGGCAGGTCGTACTGCTGAGGCAACTTCTCACTGTCCCTAGCCATTAGGCTCTGATCCCAAATGTGTTCCCTCTGCTTAGTAAAACCAAAGCTCTGAGGTTAACTACCCTTGGCCCCCACCCCTTAGAAGGCAGATAAGCACCACCTTTCTTTACTCAAGATGTCTGTTTGGGGTATCCTCGTCCCCACCCCAAGTGGCTTATGCAAGTATTCCTTCCCATCACATCTAGTGCCTTTCCTAACAGGAGTACTGGATAACAGTCTTGTCTCCATCTCTTTATCTTTCCATCCATTTCCCACCCACTGGTCCTCTCTTCCTTTATGTTTTGGTAGTAGTGGTGTTTCCCTCTCTCATCCTCCTGTCCATGTTTTACACACACACACACACACACACACACACACACACACACACACACACACACACACACACACTCCCTCTTCCCCTCCCCCAGTTATCTACAGACCAAACCTAATCACACCATTTTGCTGCTTGAAATTCTCCTGTGGTGCCTCAGTGGCTTGTAGGGTGTCCCCTGAACCCTTAGTGCAGCTCACCACCCCTGCAGGGCTCTGGCAGATTTCAGAGGTTAGTGCCCAGGAATCTGCCCACCTCGGCCACCCTTTAATTCAGCACAGCCTCAGCATATAGCTCTGTTACATTAGAAAATAATGAATAAAGGAATGTTTGACAACATGAATAACTGAACAAATGAATAGAATAACAGAACTCCAAGTAAGAGGTAGCGAGGGGAGATAAAGGTGGCGACTGGGTTGAGTGACACACTCAGGGACGGCTCTGGGTATGCAGGGAGAGACTGGCTTGGGAGTCAGAAACGCTGTGTCCAGAAGGGAAGGGCAATGCCCACGTGTGTGGGTGGCTGGAGCCCTTACACAGCGGCTTTGGAGACAGTGGTCAGGCAGGAAGGGCATCCTGGGAGAGGGTAGGGGTGGAAAAAGCAGGAGCCAAGTTTAAGGGCGGGAAGCAAGGCTGCCAGGAGCTCTACCCCAGGATCTCCAGAGCCTCACCTACTCCCAAGGTAGCAGAGCAGCTCATCAACCCGTTTGGAGAGGATGATGATGACTTTGAGACCAACTGGATTGTCGACAGGAGTTTGCAGGTATGGGGTGGGGAAGGGGCCTGTCCCATGGACCCTCCCCAAACTGGACCCAGGTAGGGAGACCCCTCAGTTCTGTAGGAAGGCCTGACAGTGAATTGCCTCACCCCCTTCTCCCACAACCATTCCCATTCGCTCACGGGATTCTCACCCCAACTTTTGAGGCTGCAAGTAGGTGTCAGTCTATTTCACAAGTTGGGAAACTGAGGCCCAGAGAGATGGAAATGACCTTTCCAAGTCATCTAGCAAGTTCTTGGTCCTGCTGACCTTTCTGTTGGACTTCTTCTGTCCCTGGCGACAGGTGTCCCTGTTGGCTGTGGATGAGATGCACCAGGACCTGCCCCCGATGGAGCAGGACATGTACTGGAACGATCGCGAACCACAACCCCCCTACACAGCTGCTTCTGCCCAGTCTCGTCGTCCTTCCTTTTTTGGCTCCACTTTCAATATCAGGTGGGCAGTCCCAGCGAACCACTTCAGTGGGTAGAAACCCCAAGTGCAAGTGCCTGCCTAGGAACTTAAAATAGCCTAGTTAATGCATATTGGGTGCTTGCTAAATGTTGAGCACTGTCCTTAGCTCTCTATATGTTAACTTTTTTTTTTTCTTTCCAATAATCTTTGTTTGCTATCTCCAGTTTTCAGATGATGAAGTCCAGGTTCAGAGAGGTTAAGTAAGTTGCCCAGCCCACGGTCACATAGCTAGCAAGCAGCACTTGTGGGTCAGGTATGTCTGACTGACCTCCACACTTTTCACTCTCACTGTGCACTGCTTCAGGACTCTTAGGTACTTCCAGTCTAAGCCCCCCGCCCCGTGTCCAGAGTTGGAAACTGAGGCCCAGAGAGAGAAGGGACTTACTCGAAGGTAGTGACCAGTGATGCAGTTGGGATGTCAGGGCATGGTCCCTGACTCTGGTCCAGAACTGTGTTTTCTGATAAGCCAGGGTATTTGCATGGGGAGTTGAGTGTGTGTGGGAGGGTGTCCCTGGGATGGGGGAGGGGCAGCAGGCATATTACAGCAGGAGGCTGGGTCATCACAGGTATCTTTGGGGTAGACTGTGCTACAAAGGCCTCAGATCACCCACAACAGCCAAACTTTCCTCCAGGTGGGTCCCGTTTCCCTGGTTTGGTCAGAATCCCTTTTGAGCTGCTGCTGGCCCACCGTGGTCTAAAGGGCCGCCCCAGACAGCTCTCTCCCCCCAGGATGAGAATGGAGCAGACTTTGGTGCATGTCAGGGTCCATTATCTTCAAGGTTTCCTTCCACAGTACTGAGCTATGTTCTCTTCTTGCTCGAATATCCTATTAAGCTATAATTAGAATTAGCTAGAGTTCCCTAGTTGGTGTAAGCAAGATTTAGAAAAGTGATCAAATGAAGGCTTGCTTAGGTCAGAAACATTTCTGGAGGTTGTCTTTGAGCTCTACACCGTCAGTACTCCAGCAGCTTCAGGTTGGGGAGGACGGGGAGTAACAGAAGAATAATGTGTAGGCCTTGCCTCCAAGGGACACACAATTTAGTGAGGGCGCTCAAACTCTGGATACACAATACAGGTACTGGATGCCTGGGAAAGGACAGAGCATAGAAGAGAGGCCACCTGGGAGGTAGCCTCCAGCTGGGCCTGGAGACGGACCTTGGCACATGGGGAGACAATGGACACGGGCAAGGGCAGGCCACACTCTGTGGTAGGTGGGCTTTCTCTTGCAGAGCGAAAGCCTTGGGCTCCCAGGAAGCCAGACTTTTCTCCTTGGGGATGCTGCCCCCCAGTTGCAACCACAAATCATTGGCTTGCTCATAGTCACTCCTGGGCTTCATCTAACTGTCCCTGCCCGGGTACCAATAACTCAGATTGCCTGGAGTGAGGATAGTGAAAGGGAACACGACGGTGATGAAGAGCAAGCCCTTACACGCCAGGCTAGGCAGTTTGGATGTTAACGTGGGAAAGGGAGCCACAGAACAGTACCTGAGCTGGGCCAGGAGGGATTAGTCCGAAGTGACAGGATGGATCAGGGCCTTGTGAGGAAGGCTGTGTTTTTGGCTTTGGGCCAGGAGAGAGAAGGGGTGAGAAAGGTCAGGTTTTGTCCTTTGTTCGCGCCACTCATCCCTGTCTCTGCTTCTTCCAGTCTGCATAAGGAAGAGATGGAGTTCCAGCCAAACCAGGAGGAGGAAGCGGAGGAAGAGGACCCTCACACTGGCATCATCGGCCGCTTCCTGGGGCTGCAGCCCCATGACCACCCCCCACACAGGGCAAGCTCAAAAGCCAAACTACTTTTGCCCAAGAAAGAAGTCCACCATGAGGGCCAGCCTGAGAGCCTCGCGGGAACCAGCAAGAGCGCCAGGGACCAGCAAGACAGCGAGGCCCGGAAGATGAGTGGGGAGGACGCCTTCAAGTCCGATGCCCTGTATGGAAGGTCCGGCTACCACAGTGCCCCACAGACACCCCTCAGCTCCACCCCAATGGTCTTCCCACCCGGACAGTCAGCACCCTCAAGTCTTCACAGAATCTCAGGCATAGATGGCAATGTGAAAGACCAAAGCCTACAGCCTGTGACTCCTGGGACCAAGACGAGTTTTGAATTGCTCCTGGAGTATGCTGGGGCCTCAACGGAGCACCCAGAATTGTGTCATATGAAGAGGAAAACTGTGGAGTTTAACCTGACGGATGTGTCAGAGGCCCCTGAAAGTCATCTCAGAGAACCACATAGACGATTTACAAGCAAGGCGCACGTTCTACTCAATGAGCAAGATCCCTATTGGGCCTTGGAAAACAGGTCTGTCCTCCCCCCACACCAGAGGCACTGCACTCCCTCCGGTGGGTGGCCCGCACCAGCTTCCCTTGCTCTGAGCCCACCCTTCTTCCACAATTTTCTTATGGTACAATCACTGCCAGAGCTGGCTGGACCTATGCCCAGCACTGGCTTGGGGTATGCATTTGGCCACCTCAGCAGGGGCCCTAGGGAAGTGTTGGGGACTTTTTGCTCATTTTATCCAAGAGTCTGGCATCACCAGGAAGTCCCGGGGACCCAGGTGAAGGAAGATGAGGTTGCACAGACAGGAATGATGCTGGAGGAAGGGCTACCAGGACAGGCTTAGAGGAGCAGATGCTATCACTGGATCCAGCTCATTCTGAACAGGGGTGGCAGACGTGGGGCAGAACTGGGGGCTCTAGGTTATAGCCCAAGAACTCCACTCACTGCCCAGCATGAGCACTCCCCTGATGCACTCCTGCAGGGTGCCGCCTCTAAGAACTGGCAGATGGTTAAGGTGAGGGCACGCAGGACCCTTGGAGAATCTTACTGCTTCTGGGACCTCACCAGACTTCTGAACTTAAACGGGCTCTTCCTGCTTCCTTGGGGTCAATCCAAAGCTGTAACTAAACCACCAATATTCCCCTTTATTCGGTAATTCCTGGACACTTGCCCAATTACAGATCCACCCTACCCCTCCACTAATCATGATATGGGAAAGTTTAACTTTCTATTTCTAGATTCTCATTACTTCTGTGGTCAGAATACACAGCTTTGTGATTGAAAACTTGAAAGGGCTACAACCTGTCTTGCTAAGGCTAGACAGAAACTTTTACAAATCACTGTGGCTTGTTTAGGAAAGGGTGTTAATAGCTCTGCAGTCTCCTGACACTGGTTTTTAATATTAAGAAGTCTTAGCCTTTGCTTTCCTACTGCAGCTAATTTTGTACTGAAATGAATGCAGGTGTCTGCTGTACTCATGTTGTAAATTTTCTCCAATTCTCAGTAGGGATGAAGCACATGCCTAGCCTGTTTTCCAAGGGGGATGCTTCACCAGCCTGGTCCTGCCTGTGTGTACACCAATGGAACACTGATCCAGTCATAGCCATATAGCTGTCCATACTGAAGAATTCGGTCCTATGACAGCCTGAATTAAGTGGTTAGCTCAATGAATAACAAAAATCCGTAGTTTCAGGACTACTTTACTTAACCCTTTGACTTTCATACGTAAAAATTACAAAAGCTAGAATGAACCACTGGAAGGAAACATGTAATTCCAAACACCTAATTCTGAATCAGGAGTCCTTAAGTCCTGTCTGAAATCAGCACAAGAGCCTTGGTACCTTTTCCAAACTTTGGAGTTTCACACAATTAAGGATGAATAAACTAAGGATTTTCCTAAGTACAAATCCTCTTAGGCGTACTTCATTTTGACTGCTGTGACTGAACTGTGGGCCTAGATATACTTCTAGCCCACCCCCAAAACTCAAAAGACAACAGCTGGGTACCAAATTACTTTATTTGAAGAAATGGTACAAATGAAAGAATGTAAGTAGATGATTTGGTACAACTTATAGAAAGGTCAAGGTAACCCCAACATGCATGTACTGCTTTGGTGACCGGGAAGTCACCCCCGTGGCTACTGGAAGCCAGCCAAAGCTTAGCTTGCATTACTGTCTCCCAGGGTGTGCTTTTCAAAGAGATACTCTGCCATGCCAGATTCAGGGGCCCCCATCTTGCGTAAGTTGGTAACGTGGTCACCCAATTCTTTGATGGATTTCACCTGCTCGTTCAGGTAATGCGTCTCAATGAAGTCACACAACTAGAACAGAATGGGGAAGAAAGTTACTGGTAAGCTTTCCCAGCCCCTAAAGAAAACGATGTCCTCCATTCATTCCCAGGTTGTCAGTACTCACATGGGCATCATTTTTGTCAGTGGCCAGTTTGTGCAAATCCAGCAGTGACTGATTCACACTTTTTTCCAAGTGTAACGCGCACTCCATTGCAGTCAGCCCATTGTCCCAGTCGTCACGTTCTGGTTTCTGAATGAAAGGAAGTTAGGTCAATGCATCTATAATTTCTACCAATTAAACCCTGACAATTAATTCAGCAGGCACCTAACATGTAACCACGGAGCTTCGGCAAAAGGGACATCTGAGTTTCCCCTGCCGACGGTTTCCAATTTAACATCCTTGCTCATTACTATGTGCCTATTTTAGCTTAGATGGTAGGCCTGAAAAAGCACAAAACACAAAAGCTGAAAGTATCTTCATTTTAAGAGGGCAATTACTAGTTTTTGAGTGATTTCTGACACCTGAGGACTGCCAGATAGATTATGCAAATGTGACATCCGTAGGATCTTTTGTTTACCTTGACATCCTGAAGGAAGATTCTGCCACCTCTCTGGTTCTGCAGCTTCATCAGTTTCTCAGCATGTTCCCTCTCCTCATGAGATTGGTGAAGAAAATATTTGGCAAAGTTCTTCAGAGCCACATCATCGCGGTCAAAGTAGTAAGACTGGTAAGGGGAACATGAACATGTTACCTTAGGAGCCAGGTTGTGAAACAAAAGTTAGTTTCTACTCTAAAATACAAAAATGAAACCTGGTCCCTGAAACGCAAAGTTTACCACAAGGAACCTTTACAATACCCTAGGAATTGCCTCCAGTATGGAATGTCTTAAGGGCCTGTACTACTGCAAAGTTCTTCTGGCCAGTGTCAAATTTCACTGGAGAGGGTGCTGGAGTATTTATCATGCATTATTAGCCCCTCCTCCCTGATTAACCCATGTTAAAACATGAGCTTGCCAGCTTAAGGCAGACTGAAGGATTTCTAAAATTAACTTACTAGGCAAGGTGACAATTATGTGCAATGCTAATGTAGGTAAATATATTACCAGTAGAAAGCTAAAATTTGATTCGGTTTGAGACACTTGCTGTATTCAGGCGTTCCTCAAATGGAATGGCAGTCATAGAAATCCAGGCCTGTTTTCAAGAACATGTCTATTTTTGGATAATCTGGACGATCCTAATACAATTCTAACAAAAACTCCCAACACACCAACTAAAACCAGGGTTTTGAAAACCTGATTCCACTGATTACTACAGAGAAAAATTCCTTGCTCAGTCACTGTTGGTGGGCTTTATCCAATAACTTAGGGTTCAATTAGATGGCTACAACTCTTATTAGATACAAAAAAGATAAAGAATTAAGTACCCAGGCACTAGGACAGGTGACGAAGACAACGTCCTAGCCACAGAAAGGGAGATTCTAGAGATAGGCTTCAATTCAAGTGGGACTTAGGAGATAAGCAGAGCAGAGGGGTGGAGACAGCTGCTCGGGAGTGGTCGGCCCACGCGAGATAAGCCACTGAGCACCGCACCACCAGCCCCCAAGGTTGCTTGCTATTCGACACCATTACCCAGGAGGCTCCGCCATTAGCTAGGGGGATGGGAGCTGGACTTCGTCGTCCTATACTCAAGAAAACGGAGGGTCTCAGAGACACGTGATCAGACGCAGAGGAGGGAATGGAAATGCAAAAAATCCACCTTCCCGTAACTTCCTAACTGCAGGACTGTGTAGGCTGTCAGTGCCGCAATCCAGGGATTTTAAGAAACCAGACTCTCCTCAAACATAAAGGGATGCGCAGAGGAGGCCTTTGCCTATGACGAAGTCCTCCCAGGGGACAGTCGGCAAGCGCTAACTGCCCAGAATTTCTGCGCAAGACAAGTCCTGGGAGACCTGGGGCCGCCTCCATTTTTCCCGAAGGGCGCATGGAGGCGGGAGGCGCCCCGTAGCCACACCCCCCGCTCCGCCCCCCGGGAGGCCTTCCCCCGCCCCTCGCCCCGCCGCTGGGCTACGCCGCGCCCGCTTACCATGGACAGGTAGACGTAGGAGGCGTACAGCTCCAGGTTGATCTGGCGGTTGACGGCGGCCTCCGAGTCCTGGTGGTAGTTCTGGCGCACCTGCGAGGTGGACGCGGCCGTCATGGTGGGCGGCTAAGGAGAGGCGGCGGCGGCTCGGCGGCGCTGGAGCGGTGGCGGGAACCTGAGGGCGGCCGGAGGGCGCTGTGGGGAGGTGGCGAAGGCTAGAGCGGAGAGGCCGGCGGGATGGTGGATTGAGCGCCGGGTTCCGTCCAAGCACTGTTGAAGCAGGAAACCACGGCAACTCCGGGCGAAGGCTGTGGCGCAGGCGGCTGCCTCCGCGCTTTTATAGCGGGAGCGGGCGTCAGGCCCGCATTGGCCAATCAGGCGGACGGCCCGCCGCACCGGGGCCCCGTCTTTTCCGGTGGGCGTGAGGCCCCGCCCCGCTGGGGCGGTGGGGGAGGGGAGCCCCGGAGGCGCGGCGTGTGTGGCGGTGTGCGCGGCGGGGGAGGGCGGCGGTGCGCTCTGGGGCGCGTTGGGTGGCTTTGAAGGGACATCCTGGGGAGGGACTTCGGGAAGCCCAGCTCGGAGCCCGCGTGGCCTCGAGGGTCTTGGAACCGACGGGAAACTGCCCCTGGCCCCGGGGCGTCAGGGCGATTCTAGTCCCCAACGGCACCCCGAGGCTCTGGGCCAAGGGCTTGTTAATCGGAGCGGCAGAGCAGCAGTTAGCGCACCCCGAGGTCATTACCTCGTCACGCAAATTGGGAAACTGGATATGGAAACATGGGCCCTAGGAGGCCGAGCGAGTCGGGTTGAACTGGGAAAGGGCACACTTTCTCTTCCTCAAAGTCTAAGCAGCAGCAAAATGGAGGCGGGAGTGGGGGGCCTACGGCCACCTCTGATCCGCCCCCGCCCTCCCGCCTTTTGCTGAAAGCAAACATGGCTCCTGGTGCAGTTTATGCAACAAAGGCTGGGCGGGCCGTGTTTTCCTGACAGACATGAAACCGCTTTCCCTATGGGAGTGGTTGGGATGAGCCACCTGGGCCTGAGAAAAATCCTTGGTGGCGCTTTAAAACTCAGATCGAAGGTTAGAGAAAGAAGAGACTTTTCGGATCTGGGGGCGATGCTGTGTGGCCATTTTGCGATGGCGTCTTTTTATCAGGTGTGGCTTGCGTCAGGGACTTTGGAGGGGCAGGTCCGCTGCGTGGGGCTTGCAGCTGTGACCCAGGCATGGAGTGGGTGTGAATTCGTGGGTGGCAGAACTAGAGCCGGGCCCGAGTTGCAGTCCCCCAGTGTGCCGGCTTCGAAGTTCACCATTAGCCAGGTGCTTCCACACATAGGGGAGACTTAGCGAAGACCCTTTTCAGGATGCTAACAAACCTGAAACTGGAAGCTGGACTTCCAAACCTAAAAGAAACTACTAAAATTGTTAAACCAAGTTGCTGATGGAATTATGGCACTTTCTCTTGGGTCTTTATTCATTTCAGAATAAACGTGTTACTTTCGGGGGGGAAAAAAATTAGTGGGCCTAGAGCTTGAATCAAGGAAGCAAAAGGATGCTGGGAGAGTAGACAAATGGTGCCTTACTCCGTCTGGGATAGGAGGTCAGGGAAGGTTTCCCTAAGAAAGGAACGCTTGGGCTTTGTGAAGAAAAAGTTAAAAGGAAGGTGACGTGGAGGAGGGAGATGAGGGAGGGCATTCCAGGCCGAGAGAACAGTATATGCAAAAGCGCAAAGGTGTGGAAATGCGTGGCCGGTCCAAGGTACTTCAAGAAAGTGTATAGGCCTGGAAAGTCGTCACGTTGGAGAATGCTGGAAGGGTAGGATAGGGGCCAGGTCAGGAAGGATTGTGTGCCATAAAAAGGGGTTACATTTTATCCTGGGTGACATGGAAACACTAGGATTTCTACCACATTAGTTTTGTTTTCAGAAAACTTACACTGAATCAACAGAAAAACTATTAGGATAAGAGTATAACAAGTCACCAGTTGCAAAGCTTTCCTATATAATAATAACCATCAGTTTTAAAATGTACTGAAAGAATTTTTTTTTTCCATTTACACTGGAAACGAATGCTTAAAGTACTTAGGAATAAAGGTAACAAGAAATGTGTGAAGAAAACTATAAATGTTTACTGCTGGACAGAAAAGAAAAACTTCCATCAATGAAGAGACACTGTTTCTAAAGAACCAGCCTCAGTTTTGTAAAGATGTCAGTTCTCCCAAAAGAAACCTATAATTTCAATGCGATTTCTATAAAACTTTGGTTTTTTTTGGTTTTGTTTTTTTTTGGCAGGGGGAACTTGGCAAAATGATTCTAAAGTTCATTTGGAAGAGTAAGTGTGTAGAATAGGTGATAAGCATGTAGGGGGTTATGGGGGGTAAATTTGCCCTCTGTGATATATATATATATATATATATATATATATATATATATATATATATATATATATATATATATATATAAAGTATAAGGTACTATGAGCAGTTGGTACTGGCAGAGGAAGAGCTGACTACATCAGTGCAATGAAACAACCCTACCCGCATATGTATAGGAAGTTGGTAGATGCTAAACTGGCACTTTAGGGAAGAAGGAATGGGATCAACAAATTATGTTGAAACAATTGATAGTCATGTGGAAGAAAATGACTCACTATTTCAAAACATGTTCCTGCTGGATTAGAGGTTCAAGCCTCAAAAAAACCTATGAAGTTACTAGAAGAATATATAGAAGATTATCTTTTAGAATTTTGGGATAGGGAGTGTTCTGAGGCTGTCGAAAGCCATAAAAGGACAGTTGGCAGATCTGACTCCTTAAAAATGAAAAGCTCTAAGACAAAAAAGATGCATAAACAAAGTTAAAATTCAAATGACAAATTGAGTTGATATTTGTAACTCCTATAAGTAGTGAAGATGAATAAACATACTACATAATATATATTCATATGTATAATTATATACCTATAAATCACACCTTATAATTAATTATCTTGCCTGCTACTGTTAACTGTAAGCTGGGGGGCAGGCATTTCTGGGCTCCCAGCATTTTGCAAGGTGCTTGTTACTTCGTGCTCAGTATTTGTTGAATGAACAGATGGACGCACTATTGAATGTGGAGGATGGATTAAAGTTAGGCCAGAGGGTGGGGTACCGGTTGGGAGGTGACAACCCTAGTTCTCAGTGAGCAAAGAAGACAGCAGATCTGAGAGATGGAGAAGACAGAACAGAGAATGAGGTGGCTGATTGGATATGGTGGGGTGGGTGGGTAGAGGTGAGGGCTGGGAGGTGGGCAAGGGAGCTTCCCAGCTTTCTTGCCTGGGCTGCAGCTGCCGTTCACTGAGAGAGAGCACAGGAGGAAATACAGTTTGCAGCAAGGCGATTGGGGAAGGCCAGCTATTGTAGATTTTGGATTGGAGGTGCTGAGAGTCTCAGGGCCTCCAGGACATCCAGATAGACAGAGCCAGCATAAAATGTTGGACCTACCAGAATAAAGTTGGTCTGTTGCAGAAAGAGATTTCATTTCATGAACCAGTATTGGCTCTGTGCTTGGTTAAACACATACGCAGTTGTAGGGAACGTCATGGCAAAACTGAGGCCAGTCTGGGCTGTAGAAGCTCACTGGGGGAGGCCAGTTGGGAAGGATGAAAGAGAAATCTTGTGCTGGTGGGTGGGGGGGTGTGTGTATGTTTGCTTGGGAACCCAGAGTGTCAGACCTGCCATCTCCAAGCGTCTAGATTCTTCTGAAGCCAGAGCCCGGTGTTTGGACCTTTGTTGACCACGATGTGGCCTCTGTCCCCTGCAGCCCCAGCTCCTCGTGACTTTGAGGAGGCGGAGAGTTTGGCTGGCTTCCAGGGACAGCAGCCTCAGAGGGAGGCGCCTCAGGCAAGAGAAGAGCCTGGCCAGTTAGTTGTTCCTGAAGAACACTGGCTCATCCCGGAGCTACAGGAGGCAGAAGGGTGGGGGGGTTGTGGTGAAAGTTGCTGCCCCGCCGTGACTCAGCACTCTGCTAGTCTGGAGGGGTTGGACTTGGGCTCCAAAAGTGCTTTGTCATGGAGGGAAAGGGTAGGCTGAAAGGCTTGGAGGGTTGTGACTTCACTATAGGGTGAGGGAGGGCGAGCCCCCCCCCCATTTCCTCATGTGACTGGCTGCCCAGGCTGGACCAGGAACAAACGGGTCTAGATCACCCAGCCAGGTCCCACGCGTGTTTTGCTGGAAAGGGGGATGTGGCTGTCACTTTTCCTACCTAGCTCTCCCTCAGTGCCTTCCTGCCTCTTACCGAGTTCTCAACAGATACTGGGTCTCGCCCTTCTCAGGATTGTTGCGACAGGCTTACAATTTAGGATTCCACCCTGGAAAATCATGGACACTCAGAATGCCGAGGCTTAGAAAGGACTTTCGAGTTTCCAAATCACCATGTTTGACAGATAAAGAGGTGAGAGGCCCATAGAAGGCCAGGGTCTGTCCAAGGCCATGTAGCCACTGGCGGAAACAAAAGCTAAAATGTAGGAGAGGGTACTTGATGGAATACAGCGTGGTTGTTAAAAATGATACATTTGTCACTGGAATGTGCATGTGAAATGATGTTACATGATAAAAAGCAGAGTCCAAAAGAGTTCATGCAAAGCTGATCATACAATGAAGAAAAACATCAGGGTTGGGAAACGCAGATGAGGATTGGGAGAGAACGGGTTGAGTGATGTTTCAACTGAACAGCTGACGTTTTAAATGTCTGGGATTCCCCCTGAAGTTCAGTAGAGGGGATTGTGCAGGAAATTTGAGTTTAGAAATTTCTAAATTGAAAAAAAAAGCAATACTGAATGAGATTTGGGTACATTTCTGGATGATGCAACCGTGATTCATGATTCACAACCATGATTGTGCAGGAAATTTGAGTTTCGGAATTTCTAAATTGAAAAAAAAAGCAATACTGAATGAGATTTGGGTACATTTCTGGATGATGCAACCATGATTATCTTTAAGCCAGTTCTTGAAAACGCATGGGGCAATGTAGACTCAAAGTCTAGGTACTCAGGACCCCCCTTTTCCAGGAGGGGAAGGTCAGGAGCCAGGACCTGGGATGTTAGACAGTGATTGAGAATGGAAGGCCCTCTAGTTTAAGGCAACTCGGGCCTTGCTGCGTCTGTGGGAGTCCCTGAGGGGAGGGCCCAGCACACCACACTTCGGCCAGACCTTATCCCCTGGGTCATGGCTGTTTGCTTGTCTGCCTTGTCACTAGATTTTGAGCTCCATTTTGTGCTGTGTCCCCAGACCCTAGCACAACCTATCATAATAGTTTGCAGCCCTAGAGATGTCCTCTGGGACTATCATGCCGGGTCGACTCTCTGGTGTCTACCTGTGAACTGTAGGCCCCTAGAGGTCAGGGATCTTGCCTTTGATGGTCTCCCGGTGTGTCCTTCCAAATGAGCCCACATTCTACGCAGTTGGAAGAGGCCACCTGGCCTTTCTGAACTTTGATTCCCGTATTGCTTCACAGTACCTGGAGCCAGCCCTCCCCCATGTTACTGTGGGTGCCCCCCCTACCCTTCGGGTGCCCTCATCACCACAATTCATGTTGCACCCCATGACCCAGTACCCGGCCACATGGCTTGACCTCATCACCCAATCCAGGCTCAGCCATGCCCACCCTGGCCAGATCATGAGACGCCCTGCTCAGCAAAAGCGGCAGGTGGGGAGCAGCGGCCCGCAGCCTCAGAAAGCGGGGAAGAGAAGCGTGACACGCGTGCTTTGGCAGGGGCTGGCGGCTAGCGGCTGGGAGTGCCTCCTCGTGGAGATACAGGCTTGCGTCTGCCTCAGACTTCCGCGGTGTAGACACTTGCTACACCCGGGGCAGGCTGCACAAGCAAGCACAGTCCCTGGTCTGCTGCTGACGGCTGAGTTGTTGAGGGAGGGGCTTGAGCTTCAGGTGGCACAGCATTTGGGGGTGGGGATCCCAGCCGCCCTTGTGTGTGGGGTGGGGAGGTGGGGAACAAGACAAAGAAGCTCATTAGGAATCTAAGAGGTCAGCAGCCCGGGGCAGAGGGGAGGAGGAGTAAAGGGCAGCTTAGGGCTGACCAAGCTTGGAGGCAGCAGAATGAGGCCACTGGAATGACTTTTGTTTTACCAGTGAAGGTCCCTTACGTGCACCCTGGACAAGCTAGCGGGGCCTGGCTGGGCCTGCGGGTGGGGCCCAGTAGTCAGCATAAGGGGAGTCCTGAATGTCTCATAAGAGGGTCAGGACTCCAAAGTCCCCTCCGTTAGCGTGGAAGAGTCCACCAGTGTCCCAAGCTCCTAATTTCCTGCCTGTTACCACCTGCAGCCTTGCCCCTCTCTAACTTGTCTCTGTGCAGCCTTCCCAGCTTTATGAAACTCAAAGAGAAGCACTCCATTCCTCACTTCAGACTCCCCGAGACTCTCCACTGCCCTCGGCATAAACGTGTAACTCTTCTGTGTGGCCCAAGACCCTGCCCATTTGGGACTTCCTCTCCAGACATTCCCTGCGGCCCAACAGCAGTCCCCTCACACCTTGGGATTGGGCACCACTGGTCCTTCTGCCCGACTGCCCTGCCTGACTTTGCTGCCTGAAAAACGACCCAGCCTTCCCCAGCCAGCTCACATATCCTCGGTGAGGCCTTCCCTCACTCCCCCTGCAGAGCTGAGAATTTCCATTCTTCGTGCCCTCCAGTGGCGCCACACCACCACACTAAACCGTGGTGACCTGTTATATACTTGCCTCCTTCCCTGGAAGGGGGGTTCCTGCCCTCTTCACCTTGGCAATGCCTCTCCCTTCCTCAGCCCTGGACCCAGCAAAGCGCCAGGCTCACAGACTACGTGTCAGATTTCATGTAAGACCCAGCTGTTACTCACCTTTCCCTTTATTGAGGGATGGGCCTCCCCCTCACAGGTTTGCTTTTTCTGTCTTTACTTAAGCAAGACTAGCTCTTTCTACCTCCTGCAAGGAAGATGCAGAGAATCAGTGAATCTCTCTGGGGTCTGAAGATTGTTTCCCGGCAGAGACCTGAGAACACTGCAAGGCGGTGGGGTCTGTGACCGGTTGGTCCGTGAGAATACGACACCGTGGTCATGGGCTCCCTGCTCTGAGGACCGGCTCCCTGTGCCTGCTTCTGCTGCAAAAGGGATTCATGGGAGGTCACCAGGGGCCAGGGAGGAAGTATAGAAGGACTGATTCTCTCTACTAGAAAATGTGCTTCTCATTTCCTAGAGGTGGAACTAGAACATTCTTGGAGCCATTATCATCCTTACATAAACATGACACCCCAGAGAGTTTACACGAAGCAAGTTGACACCTTATTGAGGCTGAAACCAAAAACACCCCTGAGGAGGAGGTAGGGCAGGTAGCTGGTGTTGTAAGCAGTTTCTTTTCAGAGGAGGAAAGTGAAGGTCAGAGTGGTGCCCTGACTGCTTCGCCTAAGGTTACAAAACTGGAGCCCGGAGTCTATTGTGGGATAATTTTCCAAATCTGGGGCCCTGATGCACCCGCTGCAATTTTTTTGTGATTTAAAAAAAAAGTTTGTTACAATCCTGAGGCAGCTTCCGCAAGACTTAGCTACTCTGGAATGGTTCCCTTTTTTGAAACACAACCACAGAAGACAATTAATTCCTTAACATCAACTCTTTGGTTAATATTCACGTTTCCCCACTGTCTACAAATGCCTTAAAAAAAACACATAAAACCCAACTAACTTGATTGTCTGAATCAGGAGCCCAACAAGAGATGACTCTTTAGACTCTTGTAATCAATTTCCTCTGCTACCCCCTCCCACACCCTCCCCCGACCCCTCCACAGCCTGGATCTTGCTGACTGTATCTTTGTGGTCTTATTTAACATGTTCTTCTGTCCCCTAAATTTCCTGTGAATTGGAAGTTAAATCTACATGCTTGATCATATTTTGGGGGCATATCTTTTGGCAAAATTACCGGTGGTGTTACGTTCTTCCATCAGGAGGCACATAATGTCTGTTTGTCTTTCTGCTTGTTAGCAGCTGTTGATCTATTCATTCATTAGGATTTGCAAAATGGTGATATTCAAATCTATCATTCCTTCTTTGGTTATTATGTGGACTACTTCTGTAGAGAGAAACTTCCCCTTATCAACTATTGGGTTATCCTGAGGTATATAGTTCTTAAGGGAAAGACAGAATAAATGCTTGATCCCACCCTCTTTATTTACTAGTTTTCCTAATAAATTAGTTCTCTAGTATCTACCAAAGGTCATCAATGAAGTTTGTAAAAAATCATGATGAACTCAGGGATTTAAATGTATTTGACATGCCTCAATGGACTGTAATTATTATCTGTATTGACTTTGTCTCATTTGGGGTCCAGTGGCCGCCTGTCCCCCTTACCCCTGAGTGCTGTGGATACAGCCTCTATATTAGAAGCCTTTGATAAGTTCTTTGCTTTCTGGTATG
>NW_017731603.1:234169-235937 GCF_001890085.2 Hipposideros armiger | reverse complement strand
CATTTTTAAGTGTATGGTTCAGGAGCATAAAGTACATTCACGCTGTTGTGCAACCATTACTACCATCCATTTCTAAAACTCTTTTTGTCTTGTAAAACTGAAACTCTGTCCCCATTAAACACTTACTCCCCATTTCCTGCCTCCCACCCCAGCCCCTGGTAGCCACTGTTCGTTTTCTCTCTCTAAGAATGTGACTACTCTAGGGACCTCATTTAAGAGGAATCGTACAGGATTTGTCCTTTGCTGATGGCCTTATTTCATTTAGCAGAGTGTCCTCAAGTTTCATCCATATTATAGCATATTGCAGTTTTCTTCCTTTTTAAGGCTGAATATTACATTTTGTGTGTGTACCATATTTTGCTGATCCAACCATCTGTCCATCAATGGACACTTGGGTTTCTTCCATGTTTTGGCTACTGTGAATAATGCTGCAGTGAACATGGGTGTACACATTATCTCTTCAAGACCCTGCTTTCAATTCTTTTTAGTATATACCCAGAAGTGGAATTGCTGGATCGTATGGATGTTCTACTTATAAGTTTTTGAGGAGCTTTCCTTGTTCTTTTTATGGCTGCAAAGTACTCCATTGTGTGGATGTACTGTTGTTTACTCTGCTGGGCCGTCTTGATGGACATCTGACTTTCTTCCAGCTTTGACTATTACAAACAGAGCTGCAATAAACAGCCTTGCCCCTGTGTCTTTTTGTATTGTTCACAGTGTATATTTAGGATAGATTCCTAGAAGTGGGAGTGCAGGTTCAAAATCCAAATACACATGTAGTTTTGCTAGGTATTGCCAAATTCCCTTCCGTAGACAAAATGCCATTTCGAATTTCCACTGGCAAAGTGTGAGAATGTCTGTTTTCTCACAGGTTGAACAAGAGGGTATTTTGTTCAACTTTTGGATTTGGGCCATTCTGATCAGCAAGAAATAGTTCCTTGGGGCAGTGTGCATTTCTTTACCTATAAGTGAGGTTGAGCATCTTTTGATAAGGTTTTGAAACATTTGCCTTTCTTTTTCTGTAAACTGTTCATATTTTAAAAACATTTTTCTTACAGGTTGTTGGTCTTCTAATTTACATTAGAAGCTCTTTATATTTTAAGAATATTAGCCCTCTGTGTGTGATGTAGGTTGTGAATCTATTTTTAACAGTCTGTCATGTGTCTTTTTTATTTTATGTATTTATTTAAATTAAAAAAAAATTTTTTTCCCATACAAAAGTTAAATTCCTTGAAATTTATTAATCTTTCCCCTTATTATTTCTGGATGTTGAGTCAGAATTAGGAAAACTTTCCCCACTCCAAAATCAGAGAAAAATGTACCCATGTTTCCCTTTAGTTCTTGGAAGGTTTCATTTCTACACTTACTGTAACTCCCGTACCCCTGCAATGCATCCTGGTACACAAGATGAATGTCCTATTGTTTCTGATTCCACAGGGCTCCCCAGTTATCTTAACACTAACTGTTAAATCACCCATTCTTTTCCCCACAATTTGTGATGTTGCCTTTGTCATATACAAGCTTTCCATAGGCAACGGGGCTATTTCTGGATTTTGTACTGTGTTTTCCAGAGGAGTCACTTCATTTCACTTCCCCTTGCTCAGGATCCTCCATGAGGAAGGTTCCCACCTGACAACAAAGCCCTTTGCTCCAGGCTCAGAGGTCAAGGTTTGGAGACAGACGCTCTTGAGAGGGAAATCTGTGGGGGCCAGATTCATATGGATCCACCCTCTGTGGATAAGGAGGTGTTTGGAGAGGAGGGCTTTCT
>NW_017731603.1:228502-230919 GCF_001890085.2 Hipposideros armiger | reverse complement strand
GTGAGCGGCCAGCAGCTGCCATGAGCGGCTGTCCAGAGGCCGGCGACTGATCTGCCTCGCCCGGGAAGAGCGCAATAATGGTGCCAACTTGGGCCAGTGAAGCAATGTCCTCCACAACTAGACTGAAGAACAAAACGACAGCAATTTGTCTGTTCCCCTTCCCCCAACTCCCCAGCACTGTTCCCATCCCCCAATTCCCCAATAAAAATCTTTAAAAAAATAAAAAATAAAAAAAGTAAGTGACACAGGTAGGAACAGGTTGAAGGAGCCAGGTTTCCTTCTATTTGGTGTGCACTCAAGCTCCAAGTTGTACCATCCCAGAACTCCTTAGCTCTGCCCTATGCGGGCCGAGTTGGGCTGAGTGCCTTAGGGGCAGAATCTGAGATGGGTTTTGTGTGTGTGTGTGTGTGTGTGTGTGTGTGTGTGTGTGTGTGTGTGTGTATGTGTGTGTGCAAAGGATATATTGAGGGAGAACTCTCAGGATGAAAGCTTAGGTAAGGAAGGAGGAAAGAGCTGGATGGGGCGGGTGACGGAGCCCAGCAAAGCTGTTTCCGCCTCAGGTCTGACCTCAGCCTGATCCCATGGGAGCACTGGAGTGTGAATGGCACCACCGAGCTGTTCTACCTTGACAAAAGGGGTGGGCCTTTGCAACCCTGTGTCACACAGTCATAGGCAGCAGGTCACCCCCAGTGGGTGTAAAGACCAGGGGGCTCGTGTTAGCCAAAGGCATTTCTCTGGAGAAGGGTACAGCTGTGGAGGAGTGGGTGCCCCCCTCGGTGATGGGAATCTGGGTGGGGCATCATAGTATCTCCGACGGCATCCAACCTTGCCCCCTACTGCCCCAGAATGAACCACATCCCTCCGCTAAGGAGCCCTTGCCTCTGCCATCTCCCCTGCTTCCAAGGGCCCTCCCCACTCCTCTGAAAGCCCTCCTGGAACACCTATATCACACCCTTTGATTCCTGCAGCACTTACGGATCCCAGCCTCATCATCCTCATCTTATTCCACTCTGTCGGGGGTGTGGGCCTTGTCTCCACATGCCCTTGGCAGACATCTTTCCATCTGTGTCTCTAACAGGGGCTCACTCAGAGCTGGGCATCTATGCAGTGACTCAGAGTGGACACAACAGAACCCGGAGGACCCAGCCCAGGGCCTGCCCAAGGTCTCCGGGCTGTAGACAGAGCTGGGATTAGCATCCACGACGCCACTCAGATCTCCCAGATGCCAAGTCCAGATGAGAGTCCATGTTGTCTAACTCAGTGACCTGGTCTCAGTGTTAGCCTTGTCAGGGTTGTAACCTTTGCACTCTTGGGTTGGAAAGCTCTTCTTCGTGTGTAATCTTACTCAAGTTGACCCACTGCTCAGAAAACCCAGGAACCAAAACCCCCAGGAGAACTGGGACAAACACATATTGCAGAAGCCTCAGAGGTCCAGTGTGTGGGGTTTCCAGAGGAAGTGAAAGCTTGACTTCTGCACCAGCTGGCACGCCCAGACCAGCTGGCCATAGCCCATCTGCACAGCTAGCTCTGCCTGCAACCCGGAACAAGCTTATTTCACATGAGCCAAAGCTCACATGCCCCCAGCGGACAACAGAACTGGGCTTTTTGTCAGAGCCACTGCTGTGGTGTGTCCCCTGAGGGTCTGGGAGGCATTTGAAAGACTCCGAGGCCTGGCCATGGGCTTTGCACTTAGAAAGCAAAGAATCAATCTCTCTCTCTCTCTCTCTCTCTCTCTCTCTCTCTCTCTCTCTNGGGTTTTTTAAATAGATGAGTAAAGCAACAAAAAATACTTTCTGAAAGATGGGCTTGAAGTTGAGAGGGTGAGAGGTCATGTCCAGTTTGGGGGCTCTAGGGGGAATTTGGTGAATCGATTTGCTTCAGATTGGTTTTTGGTTTTCAACGAATTGGGCTGCCTCCGACGTGGGCCCTGGGGGTGGAGGGAACCTTCTGGGAGGGTTGCAGCTTCCACTGTCCTCCAGCACCTAAAAGGCAGGCCCTGGAGGTCCAGAGCAGGGTGGAGAGCCATAGGAAGTGGGGGCCCGTGTCACTCCCCTCTCTGGACACCTACATGATGCCATACCTGCTCTACTCACTTCACAGGCTCGCTGTGAGCATAGACGCAGGTGTAGACACTGTATACTTAGAGTTACAGTCCAGTGCTCCCCAATGGTATTATTGTTCATATGGCCTGGATTTTGCAACCACTGTTCCTCACCGCCAAACGGCCATTCACAGCCTAGCAGCTCTGGCCCCTGTTCCTCCTTTAGTACTCCCAGGTGACCTGGAAGCCCCCGTTTCATAGAATCAGATGTTGTTTAAGAGTTAAAGTGACCCTAGAAATCATGGTGTCCAGCGAGTCTCAGTGCTGGAAGGGTTTGGTTCAGGTCAAGAACATTGGCAGGTGTGGGTCGTACTGC
>NW_017731603.1:217656-224402 GCF_001890085.2 Hipposideros armiger | reverse complement strand
CTTATGCACCCGATTCTGTGCTGAGTGCAATGCATGCATTATCTCATTGATTCCTCTCAAAAAGCCCATTTGACACTCAGATTATGCCACTTGCTCAAGGTTATACAGTAAGTGGTAGGGCTGAAACTTGAACCCATGTCTCTGACTCAAGAGCCTGCGATCTAGCCACTGTGCAGTGGTGCCTCATTTGGGGGCAGGATTGGGAAAGGATCACACAGTGTTTAAACCCTGGCTTGGAGAGAACAGCAGTGAGAGTCAGGTTCTCGTCTAATGGAGGGAAGCTGTCAGGGGATGGGGGAGGGCTAGCCCTGGTTATGAATGGGTCACAGAGTTGAACTGACATCCATCTGCCTAAGATGGCGCTTGGAGACCCAACCCCATTCCTCTGGTTCTCCCCTCGGGTTGGGGGTGGGTAGCAAAGTGGAGCCACTGTCCACTGGAAGCCACGCCCACCCAGAAGGAAAACCATGATTGGACTATTGGATCATTAGAACCTTCTGCCCGGGGCCAGGGGTGGGAAAATGGGGATTTTTAGATAAGGACATATTTTTCATTTTCATTTACATGTGCCATAAATCGACTTCTTTTCCTATTTTGTTAAAGAATGTTTCATTTGTTGGACCCCACAGGCTGGTGAAGGGCTGGTAGGCTGCCTGCAAATTACTGAAGTTGTTCCACAGCAGCCAATGGGATGCTCTGTGCTCACAGGGAACTGGCTGTCCCCGGCCCCAGGTCTCTGGGTGACCTCTCAGAAACACAAGTCATCCTGGGTGGTGGGGGCCCTAGTCCAGCAGTTAGAAAGTGCCATTCTGAGAGCTCCTGACTTAACAGATCCTGGAAATGGAAGTCTGAGACCCTGGAGGGCTGAGAGCAGCTCAGTCATGTGGCTTCCTGAGAAGCCAGGTGCAGTGGGAAGTGGGGGGCGTGGGGGCAAAGATGACTCAGAGCCAGGGTCTTGAGCAATGCAGAATATGGCAAGGATCCAAGTTCTTATGCAGCCAGCTTCCTCCAGTGGGCTCCCTGCTGCTGGGGCAGTGAGGTGGGGCCAGGGAGCTGGGAGTCCTAGCCTCTTGGAAAAGCACTGTTGGGGGTTTCTTTCTGGCTCCGCAGGAGGCGGAGCTGCTGGGAAGTTCCCACCACCCACCATGCCTCCGGCTTTCCTGGAACCTTCTGTAGAGCCTGCCAAGAAAGGATCTGCCCACAGGCCCCTGAAGCTACGGATCCTGTCTCGTCCCTGCACCCTGCACTTTGCCCTTTCCCCGGGGTGAATACCTTCAATGACAACAACAGCAAACAGGAGTATCATCGCAACTGAGTGACTGCTGTTAGTGTTCCAGGCAATTGTGACATACCTTATCTCATTTCGTTCTCTCAACAAGTTTAAGAAGTAGTCTGTAGGTGTTATAGATGAAGAAACAGGAACGGAGAGGCTGTACAACCTCCAAGGGGTCACAGCAGCCGAGGAGTGACAAGGCCACATTCCCTCTCAGGCCTACTGACCTTTTACCTACTTCAGGCTGACTGCCCCATCACTCGGAGGTAAAATCCACACTCAGCTCAGCACCCAGGGCCCACTATTTCTCACCTCCCTCTACTGCTTTAGCCACACTGCATCCCCCAGACAGACCTCCCTTTGCACGTGCTGTTCCCTCTGCCCGGAAAGTCCCTGCCAACCCCCACCTCCACCCCATCCTTCTTGGCTAATTCCTATCAGGGCCTCAAGGCTCAGTGCCTTCTTGGGGACTTGCATCTTAGGTGAGGGTTAAGTTCCTAAGTAAGGAGATAATGGTGCAAAGCTCACACGGGAGGTCATCATACTGATCTGTACTTTCCTGTATAGCTTGGAATATTTCCTAATTAAGACTAGATTGCCATGGATGTCCTCCTGTAGGGCATCGTAAGGTCAATGATGGCCCCCAAAGATGTTCAGGTCCTTATCCCAGGACCTGTGACTAGGTTCCCTTACATGGCAAAAGGGACCTTGCAGATATGATTAAGTTGAGGATTTTGAGATGGAGAGATTATCTGGGTGGACCCAGTGTCATCACAAAGGTCATTCTAAGGGAGAGGCAGGAGCCCGGGAGGCAGGAGCTAGGACTGAAGGAAGCAGAAGTTGGAGCGATGTGGTCATGAGTCGAGGAACGTGGGCAGCCCTTAGAGACCAGAAAAGTCAAGGAGCTGATTTTCCCCTCGAGTCTCCAGGGGGAGCATGGCCCTTTCTAGCCCCTGTAGGTCTCATTTCAGACTTCTGACCTTAGAACCCTAAGGTAATAAACTCGTGTTGTTTTAAGTCCCTAAATTTGCGGCAATTTGTTGTAGCAGCCTTAGGAAATGAATATAGACGTGGTCAGCAACGACTCGGCTGGTGGTGATACAATTTCTCAAAGTGGGAACAAGAGACCCAGGCGGGCATGGCTGGCATTCCCGAATCCTGAATCCCCAGGCCCGTACTTTCACTAGAGTTCAGTCAGCTTTCTAATTTCAGCAGGAAAGCAAGGATGCCAAATTCGTGGCACCAAGAGCCCTGACCTGTGTGGTCAACATCAACGTTCTATCATGGCCTCAAATACCCAATTCCTCCTGGGTTCCCAGTGCCAGGATATGAGATACTCCTGGTCCAGGATTTACTGCCTAGGCCTTCTCTTCTGGGTCTTACAAATGAAAAGGCTGGTTTTCCAGCAGGTGGGCAGACACCCAAGTGCTTCTAATCCCTCACCCTATCTCCTCAGTGTCCTTGCTGTCCTGCTGCCCTGGAGGTCACTGGGCAGAGAACTGTGGCTTCTGACCTCCAAGCCAACTCAACAACTTTTTGTGAGCACCCGGTCTGCAACTGTGCTGGGTTTTGGGGGAGATGAGATAGGATCCTCTTCGGAGGTGCCCTGCCCCAATCACCTTAGGATCTAGTAGGGGAAACCATGACATGTACCTGGACAGCCATAGAACAAGGTGGCATGTGACTATAGCAGGAGGGAGGGACCTGAGATTCCACGCTTACTGATCCATTTACTTGTTAAGGCTCCCTGTCATTTCCCATCGGCCCACCGAGACTCTAAACACTGAAAATGTGGACCTTTGCCTTGAAGGAACAAAGCCTCTTACTAGGGAGAAAAAAACATGGGCGAATAAAAAAAATATTAGTAGCAATACCAGGTAGTATTGGTCAGGGTGTGAGTGTCCTTGCATTGTTGGGACTGCTACGGAGACTCAGAGAAGAGAGCACGGATGGCTCTTCAGGGAAGGTGGGACTCAAGATGGGTCCCGGAAGACCCTCAGCACTTGTGCTGGGAAAGGCATGGCAGCATTCTCAACCATGGTGGGTGTAGTCAGAGGTTTGAGGGGAAAAAGGACAGAATGAGCAAAGGTATGAAGGTGCTGGTGGAAAAGGTGTTCACAGTTATGAGTGGGTCAGGGGCGCTGGCGTTAGCTGTTGAGGGAGGTTAGTTTTTGTGTTGGGAAATAGCATATGGCCATTAAATTAAACCCCTGTGTCCCTTCAGCGGCATATCAGTGTCCCTGTAGTACCTGCTCAACCTTCACCGGTGAGTCTGTCAGGGCAATGGGGAATAGGAGCTCGGGTATTCCAGAGAATCTGTCAAGGGCAGGTGCCCTGAAAGAACAAGATAAGGAGGAAATACCTGACAAAGTGGGGTGGGACAGTCTTATAATTAAAAGTGCTTAAAAATATGTGTGTGGGGAGGACTAATTAGAGGTCAAACAGGATGAGTGGAAGTGATAGGGTTAACTGGAAGAGCTGAGGAAAGATTATTCCCAGGAAATGAAAGAGACACCAACTAGGATTCAGGCCCTGTCACCTTCCCTGGAGAAGAGACATTGATCAGAACTTCAGCCAGAAGCGGCCAGGACTATTTTGTTGCTTACATTCTAATCCGACCAAAGGACAATTTAGAGCCACCGTCGCATAGCCAGAGGGGGCTGCCCCCTCCCTTGGTTCTCTGGACAATCGGTGGCTGAGCCATCGTGCAGGACCGGGGAGCTCAGGAGAAGAGGGGCCGTGAGACAGAGAGGGGAGGAGAAGAAGTGACATTCCACAGAGCCAACTCCAATATGGGTTCAGGATGAAAGGTCAGAGGAAAAGAAGGGTGAAGAAAGGACAGGCAGATGGGATGTCACTGAACATGAGAAAGAAAAAGGTAGAGAGGAGAGAGGAAAGCTGGAGGCAAGGGGGGTGAGGGGGGCATAAAGATAACGAACAGTAACCAAGATGGGGTAAAAACAAGATGACCATGCAGAAAGCCAAGGATCTGAGAACAATGGGTCATGGGAGAGAAGAACAAAGGCCCCACAGCCAGCACAGGCTGCGGTCCCCAGGATTGGGTTACACAAAGGGGACTAAGAGCATCTGCCAAACACAGTGACAAGTGCCCTGCTGTCTGGCTGGGCTAGGCAACTGGCTCTATCGTTAACCGAATGTTCACTAAATACAGGCTTGACGCATAGCAAGCCTTAATGAATTAGGTGGGCTTCTTTGCAGAGCGAGATGTCCAGGGCCTGTCACACCAGCAGGGAGGCGAGGTAACCAGGCCACCAAGATTCTGAGGCTGGGATGTCAAATGGCAGTGTTTGTTACAACACTCAGAATAAAAGCCTAGTTCAGTCACCTGTATTTTACAGTTTCTGACAGTTGTACCTGATCTGGACGGGAGTGTAATGTACCTTACAAGGGACAGTTACGATGCAATGATTGATGGGCAGGCTCCATGCTCTGCTGGCCTGGGTTCATATCCCTGCTCTGCTATTTACTAGCAGGGAGAACCTTGGCCTCGATTTTATGATCTGTAAAATGGGTACGATGATTTTACCCACCTCATAGGGTTGTTGTGATCATTAACTGAGTGCATACATGTCAAGTGCTTAGAACAGCGTCTGGCACGTAGAAAGTGCTCACTCCATGTCAGTGATTTCGATTTGTTAGAGTTCATAACCACAAAATGTTAAGACAGGAAGTGGAAGGAGGCCCTCAGTTGAGGGAGGAGAAGTTATTTCTGAGTAGGCTATATGTGTGGTCACATGATGGAGGGGTCAGAGAGATGGGAAGGGGCTGCCTACTGAAGCTGGGGGCTTGGATGTGGCCCTTCCTGGGGTTCGCTGGTATTTCTGATTGAACTAAGTCTAAGGGACCGAACCAAGGGACTCATGTGTTCACCAAGTAATCAATATTACCTGCTCTTGGGTGACTTATGTGCTGGGCTTCTGGCTTTATGGCTCCTCTGCCCTGGAGATCTGTACTATGGTCCAGCGATTTGACATTTGAAGAAACAAAATCAGATTTGGGTCATCCCACTCGCCAGTGTTGTGACCTGCTTTGCCCTCAGTTTCCTCCTGTAGCTCAGAGAGCTGATATGAAGATTCAGTGAGTAAAGAGAGCAAAGACAAACCAAGCTGGATCCCTGATAAGCACCGTTTACCCAGCTGCTGTGCAGATGGATTGCAGCCCTAACTGTGAAACATAACCTATGAAGTTACTAGAATATCTGTAAGATAATACCTTCACGGGGTGAGGAAGGACTTCTGAAAACAACGCCAAAAGCACGATCATAATGCTCGACTTACGTGATCCCTGCAAATAAAGCATTTCTTTAAAATGAAGGACACACTATAACGAACAGATAACCGATTGGAAAAAGATTTTGCAACATCTGAAGCCAAAAGGAGACTAATATCTACAATATGCAGTAACTCATGTACATCAACAAGACAGAGAGAAGAACCCAATGGAAAAATGGGCATAAAGTATGAATGGGTAGTTTTCAGAATAAGAAACCTATAGGGCGAAACAAATATGTGGAGAGATGTTCATTGGTTATGAGACAATTGTAAATAAGCCAACAAGATGTTACTTTCCACCCACTTGGCAAAAATTTAAAAGCTGAATAATGTCAGTAGCTTAGGGATGGGGGGCTATAAGCTCCCTGCATTACTGGTGGTAACAGTAGGTGTTAGCCATTCTGTAGATTCTATCTATCTATCTATCTATCTATCTATCTATCTATCTATATCTATCCATTGACTCATCCTTCCATCCATCCATCCATCCATCCTGAAGTCTCTCACACAGGGGCATGAAGGTGGTTATCACAGCAGGTTGATTGTGGAGACAGGAAATTGGGTACAATCTGGGGCCCTTCAGTGGGGGGATGGACGGGTTAAACATGGTGTCCACACTCTAGGTCATCACACAGCTGTGAGAAGGGGGATGGATGCACAAAGCAACATGGGTGGATCTCCCTCACAGTGCTGGGAGAAAAAGGGCAGCCTCCTAATTTACATAAACATCTCTGGCATATATATAAATTAGGGGCCGGCAGAGTGACACATTGGTTAAGAGCTAGCTTGGGATGCCAGAGGGCCCCGGTTCAGATCCCACATATGAGGGCCGGTGACACTGCCCTCCACAGTTAAGATGCTGAACAACAGCTCAACCTGGAGCTGGGCTGCCGTGAGTTGCTGGTGACCACGGTGTAGGCTGCAGCCCCTGCCGCAGTGGGTTGCCATGGGCTACCGTGTGTAGCCAGCAGCCAGCATGAGCGGCCATCCAGAAGCTGGCGACTGATCTGCCTCGCCTGGGAAGAGCGCAATGATGGTGCCAACTTGGGCCAGTAAAGCAACATCCTCCACAACTAGACTGAAGGACAAAAACGACAGCAACTTGTCTGTTCCCCTTCCCCCAATTCCCCAGCACTGTTCCCATCCCCCAATTCCCCAATAAAAATCTTTATATATATATA
>NW_017731603.1:205878-212876 GCF_001890085.2 Hipposideros armiger | reverse complement strand
TCAACCTGGAGCTGGGTCGCTGGCGACGGCATAGGCTGCAGGCTCTGTGGCAGTGGGTTGCCATGGGCTACCGTGTGTAGCCAGCAGCCATTGTGAGTGGCCCTCAAGCCACTGTGAGCGGCCATCCAGAAGCTGGCGACTGATCTGCCTCACCCAGGAAGAGTGCAATGATGGTGCCAACTTGGGCCAGTGAAGCAACGTCCTCCACAACTAGACTGAAGAACAAGACGACAGCAACTTGTCTGTTCCCCTTCCCCCAATTCCAATTAAAAAAAAAAATCTTAAATTTCCATTTTCCTAGTGTAGAGGAGGCAAATTTACCTCTGTCCTCGTAGGGGTTTTGGCTGGGTCTGAGAACTGTATTGACTTAAGACAGATTGACGGGAGAAAAACAGACACATTTATTTCACATAAGTTTTAGGTAACACGGGAGGTCTCATAAGGAAATGAAGATTTCCCCCCCCAAGACGTGACAAAACCCAAATGTTTTTATACGAGATTGAACAATGAAAGGCAACTATAGAAAAGTTACTAAAATGTACGGCAGGCTAAAGGAAGATAAGAATTATTTTAACGAGGTCTGTTTGTATAGAATTCTCTTGGCTTCAGCTTCCTGTCCTTGATGATAAGAATATTATTTTCCTCCTGGTGTAGGGAGAACATCTTCCATCTGGGAGTTTTATCTCTTGCTTTTAGGGCAAAATAGGGGAGGGTCAGAAGGCCCTTCTCACACTTGCTTATTATTTTTATTATTATTATTATTATTTTTTTAATTGGGGAATTGGGGGGATGGGAACAGCGCTGGGGAATTGGGGGAAGGGGAACAGACAAGTTGCTGTCGTTTTGTTCTTCAGTAGAGGACGTTGCTTCACTGGTCCAAGTTGGTACCATCATTGCACTCTTCCCGGATGAGGCAGATCAGTCGCCGGCTTCTGGATGGCCGTTCAGTGTGGCTGCTGGCTGCTCACGCTGGCTGCTGGCTACACACGGTAGCCCATGGCAACCCACTGCCACAGGGGCTGCAGCCTACGTTGTCGCCGGNTATATATATATATATATATATATATATATATATATATATGTATATATATATATATGTATATAAATTAGAATACATGCATAGAAAACAATGAGCTGAAGTCCCCCCCTACACAAACAAGGATATACATAAAATATGTCAGGATGGTTGTTTATAAGGGAAAGGGGAACGGGAATTATGACAAAGGAAAATAGCTATTAAAAAAACAAATATATATATATATATATATATATTTGTTTTAAGATTTTATTGGGGAATTGGGGAAGGGGAACAGTGTTGGGGAATTGGGGAAGGGGAACAGCCAAGTTGTTGTCCTTCAGTCTTACTTGTGGAGGGCGCAGCTAGCTCAGCTCCAAGTCCAGTCGCCATCCAGCAGCTTGCAGCAGCTCAGCTCAAGGTGCCATGTTCAATCTCAGTTGTGGGGGCAAGGGGGGGGAGGGAGGGGCATAGCCCACCATCTCATGCGGGAGTAGAACCGGCAACCTTGTTGTTAGGAACACGTACTCTCACCAGCTGAGCCATCCTGCCACCTGTTGGCAGCTCAGCTCGGGCGCAGCTCACTGGTCCATGTGGGAATCGAACTGGTGACCCTATTCCTCAGAGCTCATGCTCTTAACCAACTGAGCCACTCGGCTGGCCTGGAGATAGCTATTTATAAAAGGAGAGCAGACCAAGCATTCAGCACAGAAACTGCCATGCAGTAAGCACTCCCTAAGTGTTAGCTATTGTGCATTAATTACAAAAGGATAGTCCAAGACAGTGAATGTTGTCCCCCAAGCACACATAAACTCCACGAGGCGGCACGGTCCTACTAAAATTAAGAGCTTCTGCTTTGATAAGACTGTATCTAAAGAATTAGAAGACAAGCCACAGACTAGGAGAAGATATTTGCAAAAGACATCTGATAAAGGGCTGTTATCCAAAATATATAAATAATCTTAAAACTCAACAAGAAAACAAAAAATTTGATTAAAACATGGGCCATAGACCTTAACAGACACTTCGCCTAAGTGGCTATACAGATGGCAAATAAGCATATGACAGGATTCTCCACACCGTATGTCAGCAGGAACATGCAAAGTGAAACAACGAGATAGCACCTATTAGAATGCCGAAATCCAGAACACTGACAACACCAAATGCTGGCGAGGATGTGGAGCAACAGGAACCCTTGTTCACAGCAGGGGGAATGCAAAACGGTGCAGCTGCTTTGGAAGACAGTTTGGCGGGTTTCTTACAAAACTAAACACACTCTTACCATCCAATCCAGCAATTGTGTTCCTTTGTATCTACTGAAAACTTATATCCACCAAAAACCTGCACACGGATGTTTATGGCAGCTTTATTCATAGTTGTCAAAACTTGGAAGCAACCAAACTGTCCTTCGGTGGGCGAATGGATAAACTGTGGTCCATCAGACAATTGACTATTATTTAACAATAAAAAGAAATGAGCTATCAAGCCATGAAAAGACATGGAGGAAACTTAAATGCATATTACTAAGTGAAAGAAGCCAATCTGAAAAGGCTGCATATGGCATGATTCCAACTCTATGACATTCTGGAAAAGGCAAAACATGGAGACAGTAACAGGATGAGGGGTTGAGGGCGGGGGAGGAGAGATGAATAGGCAAAGCACAGAGGATGTCAGGGCAGTGAAATACTCCGTCTGATGATGTAATGATGGACACATGTCACTATACAATTGCCCAAACCCATAGAATGTACAACACCCAGAGTGGCCCTTGGGTGATTCTGATGTATCAGTGGGCTTCATCCTTGGTAAAAGAAAACGGACCACTCTGTTGGGTGGTGTTGATAATGGGGGAGGCTATGCATGTGTGCGGGCAGGGGCTGTCTGGAAATCTCTGTACCTTTCCCTCCATTTTCTTGCAAACCTAAAACTGCTCTAAACAAATAAAGTCTTAAAAAAAATAAAAAGAGGCAGGATCCGTATCTATCTCCCCTTGACTGCGTTTCAGGACCCTAGGACAGTGTCTGGCGATCAATGTGTCTTGAACGACTAAACAAAAGCTAGTCAGTGTCAGAGTCATTCGAGTCTTCTGCACACTGGGAGGCACATTCTGGTCCTCTCCTCAAAGCTCTGAGTTAGGGTTACCCACCTTTTGTATTTACACATCTTTCCTACAAAGATCTCAAAGCCCCAAACATCCCCCAGCTGTCCATACAGCATCCCCCTTCCCAACAGTGGGAGAATTGAAATTAGAATTCCAGGTCCTTGCTGTTAAATCTGGTAGTTTCCATCCCTTTCCGTGAACCTTAGAAGAGGCGATGCACTCAGGGTTTGTTGATCCAGGAAGCAGTAGCACTCCGCAGGCTCAGGGAAGTGAGTCAGCGCCTTGCCACATGTGGATTTCAAAACAGAAGGAACAGCAGACTTCACCGAGTAGAGAAACCCATGTGACAGCTATGTTATTACTTCAGGACAGCTGAAGTCAGCAGGAGCCTTCTGCAGTCAGCAGCCACCCACAGGACATGACAGGTTTGTTCTGACCACACCCCTCTCAGCAGTGACACACCAGCCAAAGGGGAAAAGCCCAGACACCAAGGCTGGCAGAAAAGTGACCATCTGGGGGAAGTGCTGTCCATTTTACAAAACCATGTTTTCAACACCTAAGGCAGGGCCTTCACGTCACCGTGTGTGCACAGGCCAAACTAGCTTCAGGTCAAAGGCTCCTGGCCACGAGAAACAGCCAAAGACTGCTGGCCCATGATCCTCCTCGTGACGCCATCACTGTTGCTTCCCTGGCCCTTTTGAATGGGCCTCTGCTGCAGCTCCGCCTTCACTCACGGAAGCCATCCTTTGGTCTTCCTTTGGTTCCTGACCTCTAGTTCAATTTGCACACTGCTGCCAGAGAGCTTCTAAGATGTGAGCTTGATTGTGCCACTTGCTTCCTCAAACACCCACAGGGCTTCCCGTTGTCTGCAGAGCGTAAGCATGAAGACTCCTGGCATTGGATGTCCCCCGTGACGGAGCCCCATACCTCCTTTCCAGCCTCACCCACCGTCTTCTCTGTACACTCTAAGTAAGACACTCCATGTGCTGCCCTGCCCCTACACCATGCCCTTCCTCCTCCGTTCTCCAGCTCAGCCCCACTCCCTAAGCGCTTCCTCCTTTGTAAACTTGCCCTTCGGGTCCCGATTAGCCGCTCCTTCCTCAATGCCATCGTCACCGTCATGGCAAACAGCAGCTGAGTTGGCTCAGCCCTCCTGGCGTCCTGCCTTGGATTCCTGTGAGGGTTTGCAGTCGCTTCCCCTACAGACAATAAGTTCCTCAAGGGCACTGACCAGGATTTCACCTTTGTGTGGGGCAGAAACCCAAACTGTTCTATTTATCGGCAACATGATATCCTCTCTGGATACAGCATCCTTTCCTAGCGACCATCTCTCTGTCCTTTTTTTTTTTTTTTTTGTATAAGAATGTTTTTTAAAATGGGATGGGAGGAAGGTGACGTCAGTTGAAAGTCACCCCGTGGTGAACACTGCTACCGATAATAGTGCCAGGTACTAATCAAGTGTAGAAAAGCAGGGGAGAAGGTGGAGAATCACTGCTTGCTTGGCAGCCACGCAGCTTGAAAGAACAGCCCCGTTAGGTCTCCTATTGTCTCAACTCATTACAGATGGGATGTGGGCCCTACAGAGCCACCCAAATTCCTTTCTCTCAGGTGCCCCCCGAGAGCAAAGCCCGGCACATTGTTCGGCACTCTACACTTCCAGCAGCATTCGCTTTGTTCAGTTTCAAACTCCTTCCTTGCTTTCTCCTCCTTCCCCTCTGCTGGTTGCTGTCTAAATCCCCTATACACGATTCTGTGTCTGAGCCCAACTCTCCTTAGTGAGGCTCTTGCTTTATCCGGGTACACCGTCCCTAGACAACTCAATCAGTGTGGAGTGTCAGTTACTACCTAAATGTAGAAGAACCAAACGCTGGTCTGTCTTTGAGATCTTTCTGAGCTCCAGACCAGAATTTCTGACTCCTAACTGGATGCCATTATAGGGGAGGAAGAAATTTTCCTCTACCCTCGAGGTTCTTCCGGCTGGCCTAATAATCAAATCAACATGAGACAGATCAGCGAGAGAAAATAACCACATTTAACGCACACATGTGTACGGGAACCCCACACACATCAGGGGCTCAGAGATAGAAACGGGGAGTGAGGTACGTAAGACATTTTGAATAGCTAGGCATCAGGTAAGGTGCCTTCAGGGCTTCACAGGGTCATTGCAGGATGATAAGAACAGACTTTTAGTAAATAGAAATTTGCCCTACCCTAAAGATAGGTCAAAAGGGGACATCTCTGATAACCTCTTATTATGGGCAAGGCCTCTAATTCAAGGCCCCTAATTCACGTTCTTTGAGGTAGTTAAGGGAGGGACAGAAGTTTCTCTGAAGCTCACAGCTAAAGTTGCCTTTAGCTCAAAACAGAAAACCAGTGGAGGGGTGAAGCTGGGTGGTGACAAGTCTGAGCTATATTCTGAAAGGGTTGCTTTGGCTGCTGAGAGTGGGTTTTTAGGAAACAAGAGAAGGTAGGGAGACCAGAAGGTAGGGAGTACTACCGCAGGAGTGTCATCAGAGTGGCGGGAGCTGGGGTCAAGCTGCCTAAGCCAGGCCTTGACCTCTTTCTTCTAGAATCTTCACCTGCTTGTCCGCCTTAGACACCCACAGCTCCAGCCACTCTGAACCTGAGCAAGTCTCTGAGCCTTCCTGCTCTCAACCTCTTGCACATCCTGTACCCCATTTCTGCAATCCTGTCCCCTAACCTGTGAGCATGGTTCAGACATCCTGACCACCAGCAGACTACTAGGTGGCCCCACTTCATGATTTAATAATAAATGTGATACATGCCCTAAGTCGTGTTTCCTCAAGGAACTTTAGACAACTCTTATCTTTGAGTTTTATCTTTGTAGTAGGTCTGCCTACCACAGGCCATTGAGTGGGCATCAAAGGAAAGAATGAGGAACAGAATGCATTATCTGGCAGCCGTGGGAGATCAGCAGGGCTGATAGTATCCTCACAATGGTGATAAGGAAACTGAGGGACACACGGATGAGCCCACAGGCTAGGTCACTGGGAAAGAGACAGCTGGAACTGGAACCCATGGGGTATGTGGGCTACTGGAAAGAGTAAAGGAAGGTGGGGGTGAGATGGGGTGCCTTCTGGGGTTGTGTCAGATGGAGCAAGCTAGAGGGCTGGAACCTCCCTCGAATGGAAGCCCGGCACATACCTTACTGCCGCTTAACAAATGACTCTGTCTCTTATCTCTCCTCCTGCCACATTAGCGGTTGTTACAGCCACCACCTCTGCCCCAAGATATGACCGAGGCACTGCTCCTATTCCTTCCGAGCTCTTGGCTCTGTTCCCACCAGTTCTCCCCA
The DNA here is from genome assembly GCF_001890085.2 of Hipposideros armiger. Classification (NCBI taxonomy): domain Eukaryota; kingdom Metazoa; phylum Chordata; class Mammalia; order Chiroptera; family Hipposideridae; genus Hipposideros; species Hipposideros armiger. The sequence goes on along the minus strand of NW_017731603.1, from coordinate 206,444 downwards.
AGAAGTTGCAGCACACAGAGATAAATTAACTCATAAAAAAAGGTCAAACTATCCAGTTCGTTGGCTATTGGGATTCTGGAGAAAGAAAAAGGGAAGATAGAAAAGGAGAGGAAGAAGGAAGTGGAGGTGGGCCAGGGGAGAGGCGGAGAGAACTGGGAAAGGATAAATGTCATTTCAGATTATAAACTAATTATTATATCGCTGAAAATAGTAAAGAAGGCGTCTTATTAAAACACAGCAAATTATCTCAAGGTGGGCTAGGCCAGTGCTGCACAAGCTGTACTCTAGGGACTGGGACTAGTCCACAGACTGGGTGCCACCAGTCCAAGAAGAAACATGCACAGAAGAGAAATGTTTTAGAAAGTTTCATAGCAGTCAGAGAGTAATTTTCGGGCTGTCGAGTCTAATTTTGAAAAAAGGACTTGTGCTTTTGTAAACCTTTTTTAAAATTCCATTTTCTGGGCTGGCTGAGTGGTGCGTTGGTTAAGAACTGGCTTGGGACGCCAGAGGGCCCCGGTTCGGATCCCACATATGAGGGCCAGTGACACTGCCCTCCACAGCTAAGA
>NW_017731603.1:197125-201108 GCF_001890085.2 Hipposideros armiger | reverse complement strand
TATAGAAGGCACTTGCACCCCTAATTTGCTTCCCGAATGGATCTTCCTTACATGACTTGGAGAGGTCTCGCTCAACTGTTGTATTGACTTAATTACCTGATTTTCAGGTAAGCCTCATTTATTTACCAGGAGCGTCACCTTTCTATCTCCCTCTGCGCTGTTCCTTTCTTTATCTTCATTTCTTGCTTTACATGAATTTTTGTCCCTTTCTGCACTTGACAAGAAAATGGAAAACAAAAAAAAATCCCTAAGAGGCAGCAGAGAGAAATGGCAAGAGAGACCTCCTGCTGTCTGTGTCCCGGATGCTGTCTGCTTGGCCACACGGGCCCTTCACTGACCCAGTGCAGGAAGGTCAACTGTCCCTGCCCTGATCTCACAAACTGGCACAAGTGGGAGCAGGGGATGGTGTCCTGTTGCCTTCTGTGGGGCGGGGGTCCTGTGTACCTCGTGGAATATTTATAGTCTCTTCTCTCCAACTAGGGGAGAAGAGCTTGTTGCAAAGTTCCCCAGAGAAGGCTGGGCAGGAAAGATATAGTGGAAAAAAACCAGTCAAACAAAGAAAGAAAAACAGAGGTGTGGCCTTAGAAAAAGACAACAAGTACATGTTCACCGTTTCCTAACACAGCTGCCGGTTCCTAGGTACGGACTTGGGGATTCTCCTTTTGGTGCACAAAAAAACCAGGGCACAGCCTTCTCTGTCCAGAGCAGATTTTACTGAATAACCAACTCCGAGGTCCTCGCTTTTTCCTCGGGCCTGCTGTTTCTCCTGCTTTCTTGTGTGCCATGTTTCCCCCTTTTCTCAACCACTTTCCTTTCCTCCTTGGCCTAGAAAGGCCTCAGTGAATGCCACCAGATTTGGATATGCGCCACCAGATGGGGCACATGGGGAACCGAGAGCAAAGCCCCTTAACTGCCACCACCTTGGCAGTTCCCTTCCCAGGACTCAGTCATTGTGACAGTCCTAGAACTCCGAGTCAGAGAGCAAGGCTTCAAACCTTTTCCCCAGGGGTCAGTCAGGGAACAGGAGTTCAAGGCTAGGTTTGAGGGGCTGCAGATTAGTGTGGACAAGGCTAAGATGACACCCGAGCCTACATCAACTCCAGGGCTTTCACAGGCATCATTGTTTTGTAACCCCTCCGTGAACAGCGAGCCTATTGCTAGTCCCCACTGTTCGGCCAGTGCCTTTCTTTGCTGAGTGCCTGATCCTAGCACTCTGCAAACTGCCGTGGACGACACCAGGAAGTAGAAGAGTTAACAGCTTTCCCTTGGCTCTCAGGTGCTGGCGTATGACAAACACGTGGAAGACAATTACATTCTGGTTGATATGGTTAATATAGCTTCAAAGTGAACATGGTTAATGCATGCCAGCAGAGGTCAAAAGCATTTGGGGAGTGCGTTAGTGTCCTGGGGCCGCCGTAACACAAGACCACACACTGGGAAGCATGTATTCTCACAGCTCTGGACGCCATGAGTCTGAAGTCAAGGTGTTGGCAGGGCCACACTCCCTCCTAAGACTCTACATGGGAGGATCCTTCCTTCTTCCAGATTCTGGGGGCTCCAGGAGTTCCTTGGTTTGTGGCAGCGCCTCTCCATTCCCTGCCTGTCTTCATGGCCATCTCCCTGTGTCTGTGTCTTCTCCTCTTGTGTCTTATGAGGACACTTGCCATTGGATTTAGGGCCCCCTTGGGTAATCCAGGATGACCTCATCTCAAGACCCTTAACTAAATGATGTCTGTAAAGTTTTTCCAAATAAGGTCACAATCCCAGGTTCTGGGACATGGACGTGCCTTTGGGGCACTACCATTCAACCCACTACCAGTGAGATTCCTGAGGTTTGGGAAATNGGGGGGGGGGGGAAGAAGGGAGTCTCCAAGGAGCTCTGAATCCAACTGGGGAGATGACGCAACACTGAAAGTGCCAAATGACAAGGTGACGATGGATACAAATCTAGTGCAACAGGTTTCTCAACGCAGCACCTACTCTGAGTTCAAATTATAATGAGAGAAATTTCTGTGTAGAGAGAGGCTTCTTGGAAGACTGTGAGCTGGTTAGGCGGCTGGTAGAAATTTAATAGAGAGGGACTTGTTTTGCTTTTTGGCTAGAAGGCAAAGGAAAGAACGCCCAACAGCGTAGGACTGGCCACAAAGACAAAGGACTTCCTGGGTAATGAACACACATTAAGTGACTCAGGTCTATATCTCAGGGTTATTTACACCCCCAGGGGTTATAAAACCAGACCCAAAGAGCATCCTTGGCATTGCCCATAATTACATGAATTGTGATAAGAGTCACTTTAGCATTACGATGATCAGCCAGCCAGGGTGATGACATCTCTGGTTACAACCAGTAGAAGAGAAGCAGGAACGTCCGCACATCCAAGACCAGTTAGTGTCATCCTGACCTAAAATGAGACAGGCAGTTGCTTGTCCGGGATATGGAGGGGTGGGGTGGGGGGAGGGGGTGCTCCCCATCTCCATCTGTAGGTCAGCGTGACCTGCCTTGGGAAACTTCTTGTCTCCTACACCTCCCACCCCAAGTATATTCCCAGCAGAAAAAGAATGTGGATGGCTGGGAGGTAGCTAGAACTGGATTCTATGCCCAGCAAGGACACCCCCGGAGCAGAGCCTGGGCAGCTCCCCACAAGGCGGAACTGTCAGCCTTGTTACATCGTCCACGCTCTTTCTAGAACACTCTCTTGCATCCTTCTGTTCATATGCTAAGACTCTCTTTTTTGGGTGGGAAAAGGCTGGGTGGTTATTTTTCATTTTCAGAAATCCCCAAGGGGCAAAACCAACATACAAAGCTAGAGGGGAAACACCAGATGTTCCACCAGCTTCCTCTGGCTCAGCTCGCAGGCTGGGCATCTTGCAGGAGGCTCGGAGGGCCCTGGTGAACCCCACTACCTGTGTCCTTCGTTTATTCACTCAGTAGTGAATAAGCCCCACACTCCAGAGAGCCTCTGCTGACCCAGCTCGTCGCCCTCCGGACTGGCTTGGCTTCCTGCATTACCCACTCAAGCCAGGCCAGAAACCCAGGGTCATTCTGGATAGTTCTTTCCCATTAGCTCTCCTCCCCTCATCACCCTCCCCTCTCCTCCATCTAATCAATCACTGAGTCCTCTCCATCTCACCTTCTACAACTTCTTAAGTGCAAAATGTTGATAACTGATGAATAGGGGTGCTGAGTGTATGGGGGGCTCATTATACTGTTTATTCTCCCTACTTGTGTGTGAGTCTGAATGTTCCTAAAACAGAAAGTGAAATTTTTTTTTTAAAGATTTCATTGGGGAACTGGGGGAGGGGAACAGCGTTGGGGAATCGGGGAAGGGGAACAGACAAGTTGCTGTCCTTTTGTTCTTTAGCCTAGTTGTGGAGGGCAGAAAGTGAAATTTAACAAAAGACAAATACAATTTCTCCAATCGGTCCCCTCTGCTCTGCTCCTTTCGAATCCAGGCTCTCACCACCTCTTGCTAGGATGGCTTCTTTGCAATCACTTAACTCCTGCCCTTGGCCTGCTCAGCACCAGCCTCTGTCTGCTCCTACCAGCTTCCCTCAGCTTGCCAGCCGTTCTTCCCTCGACCCTGAAGGTAGATGGCAGCAGGGTTTCCTCCCACTAGACAGTAGTTTAAATAGTTTTTAATTGAAGAGGTTGCAAGATATGAGACATAGCTAGGTCCTCTGCCAGGTGTGCTTTACGTGGGTCAGGACGTGGGTTCTGTCCCAGCACAGCTACCAGCCAGGTGGGAATGAAATACATAGAAATAGCGTTATCCCTTGGCCAGCGCTTTCGCTTTCAAAGAGACGTGAGAAACCGTTATCAGTTTGTCTGAGTCTCAAAACAGACCTGCGGGGAAGGCAGGGCATGTTTTAAGGTTATTTTAGCCAGTTCTTGGCGAGGTACGAAATGAGTCCCATCCTGCCCAGAGGAAGGCTGACACACGTCTGGCTCAAGCAAATTACCAACCTCATCTCAGCTGACTCACA
>NW_017731603.1:193323-193989 GCF_001890085.2 Hipposideros armiger | reverse complement strand
AGAGACTACAGGAGGAGCTAGGGCTTATGGACGTTCTTGCACTCTACATACTCGCAAGAACCCTCCACGGGAGAACCTTACAGAAAGAACTCCATAATAAAACTCTATGGTTCTAACTTCCCCTCTCATTAACTTCCTTTTCCTTTCTTTAGATACCCCTCCATCTTGAGGATGCATGTGGCTTGCCATGTCTGCATGTGCTTTTCTTTTTCCTGAATAAATCCTTTTTGGTGATGCAACACCTCGTTGATATTATTTTTTAGTTAACAAGCCATTTTAGTGGGCGTAAAGTGGTACCGCATCGTGGTTTCAATTTGCATTTATTTGGTTATACAGTGAGCCCCTCCCCACAAAGTATCCCTTAGAAAAGAGGGAGTTGCTTTATATTTGTGTCCTTATAAGGTATCTCATGTTATGGGAGAGCTCTCGCAATTATTTTATATAACAACTCTTTGGGGAAAGCACATTGGTGGCTAAAAGTCTGTTTAAGATGTAATTAGATCCCTAGATCCACTCCTATAGTCTAAGCAGATGGGCAACAGCCCCTTTTTCCAACCCAGCTAAAGCCTGGAAATTTATTCTCTGCAGATAGTAAAAGCCGAGATCTGCAACTGGGCCACGCCAGGAATGGTTGAGGGCAAGGGTCTTGTTCTCTAAAATAGGTGG
>NW_017731603.1:191771-192723 GCF_001890085.2 Hipposideros armiger | reverse complement strand
ATATATATTACATTACATATATTATATTACATAATGCTAAACATGTTATAAAATATGATGGTAGAATCAGAAACTCAAGGGAAGGATTGGAAGGTAAAAATCGAGGGAATCCCAGAAAGTAAAGAAAAAGACAAAGAGCTAGAAAATTGTCAGAAATGATATGAAAACTCACACACAAGTCAGGAAGATCAAAATCTGAGTAACCAGGGAGAGTCTAGAAAACAGTATAGAAACAATTGGACTAGTAACTCAGGAAAATTAACATATATACACATATGTATATGTGTATATATGTTAATATACAACTGATTCATTTTTTACTGCTGAAAAATTCCTTGTATGACTATGACCATTTTATTTACGTAGTCCCTTAATAATAAAGTAATGATAATTAGATAGTTCATCTTCTTCTTATTAACAGATTTGAATTCTTTTTATATTCTGAACACTAATCCTTTGGTTATAGGTTCACAAAATCCTTCAGTCTGTGGCTTATCTTTTTGCTTTGTTTAAGATGTCTTTTGAAATATAGGATTTTTTACATTTCAAAGCCAGGTAAATCAATCTTTTCTTTCATGGTTTATGCAGTTTGAATCTTATGAAATCCTTCTGTATGCCAAGGTCATAAGTATTCTTCTATATTTTAAAAATAATTTTAAAGGTTTGGTTTTTTTGGATTTAAAATTTTAAAGGTTTACGTTTGGATGTTTAATTTCCCTTGGTTTTAGTGACACGTTTGGTACAAGATGGATGCCTCTTTGCCTGCATGTGTGAGTTTCTCTCTGGTCGTGTGCACATGAGGATAGCCTTGGGAGCTTTAATATAAAAGATTTCTGGGCCTTGTCCCAGAGTTGATAAAAATCGTAATCTCTGAGGGTGGAGCTGAGACATTAGGATTAAAAAACACACCTCCTCCAGGTGGTTCTAACATGTAGCCAGGGTTGAGAAACTC
>NW_017731603.1:188631-189464 GCF_001890085.2 Hipposideros armiger | reverse complement strand
GAATGTGCTTCACTGGCATCACTGGACCAAGACATGGCAGCACTGGTGGTTCTGTATAGCCCACCTGGCTCCCATTTGGACTCAATTCAACCTCATCTTGAAGACGGAGAGTCACCATACAACCGACTTCTAAAATTCTGGAGTCAGCCACTTTCATAAGCCCGGCCTTTCAAAACACACAGAAAAATAAAATTTAGGGTGGTGGTGGGAGGTGGGGGGTGCCGGAATATTGACTCATGAGTTCATCCTCAAATGCAAATTGACAACTGGAAACTTGTCACATTTACAAAACAGATGTATTTTTACATGTGCCAAGGAGCAGGTAAGATGTTCCAAGATTTTCAGAAGTATGAGGCAGGGTTTCTATTCTTTGGAGATATTTGGACTCTAATGTATATGAGACAAGGCTTATGCAACTCAGTTTTAAATTACCAGTAGACATTTTTAAGTGGTACAATTTTAAAGAAGTAATTTATTTGAGCTAGATGTTTGGACCGACTGACCTTGGAATTTCTTTCCTACTTTGTATCTCTAGGGGTTTATGAGATAAGGAAGGCTTTTGGTTGAAAACAAAAGAAAACCTTCTCCCTGGTCATGGCAGGCAGCCTCTAAGATGGCCCCCCATGATCCTGTCCCCTGGTATTCATGACCTTGTGTAGTTCCCTCCACACCGAGTAGGGCTGACCTGTGTATCCATTTGGATGTTGTGGACATGATGGTGTGTGACTTCTGAACTACATCGTAAAAGGCATTGAAGTTTCTACCTTGCTCTCTCTTGAACTGCTTGCTCTGTGGGAAACCAGCAGCCATGTTGTAAGGACATTCAAGCAGCA
>NW_017731603.1:186559-188396 GCF_001890085.2 Hipposideros armiger | reverse complement strand
TTAATATTGTTATTACTCCTAGAAACTCTGAAGGAAGTGGATAGTAAAAGGAGATCTTAGAGAAGATGAATTATTTCTTTCTATTTCTTTAAGAATCATGGGGATTAGATAGCAGAGATGAAAAGTTATCTCCGATTCCAGCTGTATTTTTGTCCAATACTTGTACTATCCAGCCATTACTATTTTAAAAACAGTCTGGCAATTCATTTATGGCTTTACAGAGTTAGGTTTTTAGGTACACACATGGTGTGTGTGATTTATAAAAAAGTTCTGCAACTTTTTAAAGCACTGAAAATACACTGGCTAGCACTGCATGTATGCCTACCATTACCAATCTGTTAGTCCCACTTTAATAAAAGGCCAAGACTTATTCCTAGAGAAAGTGTTAAGTTGTGGACAATTTCACATTTGATACACCTCAGTTCCAAACACAGAAAGGGTCGGGGCAGCCAAAATAATAGAAAACAAAACAACAACAAAAAACAAAAATAGTTTCCTATGGCTGTTGTAACACATTACCATAAGCGTAGTGTCTTAAAACAACACAAGTTGACTATCTTACAGTTCTGGAGGCCAGAATTTCAAAATAGGTCTTACTGAGCAACACAATCAAGCTGTCGTTAGGCTTGCATCTATTCTGAAGGCTCAAGGGAAAAAAAATCTGTTTCCTTGTAACTTCTAGAAGCTACCTGCATTCCTTGGCTCATGAACTCTTCCTTCACCTTCAAAGCCGTGTAGCATCTTTAAGCCTCTCTGATCTCTGCTGTTTCCATTGCCACACGAAATGCAATTCTCCTGTCTCCCTCTTTCTCTCATAAGGACTCCTGCGATCACATTAGCCCACCCAGAGAATCCAAGATAAGCAACCCATCTCAGGATCCTGAACTCAATCCCATCTGCAAACTCCATTTTGCCAGGTTAGGTAGCATATTCATAGGTGCCCGGAATTAGAACATGGACCTCTTTCGGGGCCATCATTCTGTCTATCAAAGGTGGGCTCAGAACCACAGATGAGAAGCAGATGGAAATGCACTGTGGTAAGTGGGCTGCAGAGCTCCAGGCCCAGAGGTCAATTCCTGAGTAGTCATGGGAACTAAAGTTCTCAAGTTACATAGGGGGATGAAGCTGGGTGTCTGCTTAAAGTTGTAGGCTGGCCATGCTAGGCTGCGGGCTGAACTAAATGGCTGCTGAACAGTGCTGGCCAGGGCTACGGGGTATAATAAGCTGCAAGTCCAGAGAAGTGGGAGGACCAGGACTTACTCTGTAGCTCGGGGAGTGAGTCAGGCCACCGGCTGGTTTAGTGCTTGGATCTGTGTCATCCTTCACCTCTGGATGGGGCAGTAGTGCCCACCATCATGAGAGCTGGTTCTGGACTAGAACCCTTGAGATTGTGCAAATGCAGAACCATAAGACCGAAAGGGTGAGCACAGAAGACAGAGATGAGGAGAAGCAAATATACAAACAAACTCTGAATTTAGTCCGTAAACCAATATTCTAAAACCCTGGAAAAAATCATACTAAGGCAGTCAACAAAATCAGTCATTAGAATATAAGCTTATTTCAGATGAAATTGATCTAATAAAAGAGTCTGACAAAGACTTTAAAGTAAGTATGTTTAGTTTGTTCAAAGAGGTAAATGAAGTGGCTCCAAGTGGTTCCAGGAATGTTGAGGTCCTGCTTGTGGTTGGAAGGCAGACACAAACACTAATTTGGATTTGCTTAGAGGAAATGGGCGTGTCCCTACCTTGGAGGCCATTTGTGATGAAGAGCTTGCAACTGGGATTTTAAGACCTAAGCGACTGAAAAGATGATTCCTTTGCCAAGTGTATAAAAATGG
>NW_017731603.1:154800-184704 GCF_001890085.2 Hipposideros armiger | reverse complement strand
AATGGAATATTTAACTAAAATGTGCCACCAACAAGAAGTTCGTCGCCAGGGTAAGTGAGACTCATGAAGTGATGACATGGCACAAGGCACACAAAGAAAAATGACCAAAGGATACACATGCGGTCGTTAGGAAACCAGGGTTACAGCTGTTTCTAAAAAATAACTACACAGGCAGAGTAATATGAAGAAACACAGCTGTGATGTTATCAGATGCTGAGATTACGGTAATCCATTTCTATTTCTGCTTTTCTCAACATTTCTATAATGAGGATCTGTTAGTTTAATATTTCCTTTTACTTTCTATTTTATTTTAAAAATTATTTTAATTATTTAAAAATCTAGTGGTCAAAACTCACAGCTCTTAAGGTGACGAGAGCCTAAGCTGCAGGGACAGTAGGAGTGTCCCTAAAACTCTCATGAAGGATTCTAGAACACCCCTAAGAGCCTCACCGCCCACCCGAGCGAAAAAGGCTCTACTTCTCTTTGGGGGAAAGTGTACTAACCCACCAGAGCTTACTCTAATAGGAGAGGCTTTATAATCCTAAACAACTTTTCTTCTTATTTCAACTTCTCTCCCCCTCTTCAGCCCACCTAGAATGTTTTCTTTCACCTTTTCTGAGGAAATGAGATCGCTGGGCATAACTTCAAGTTCAGGGACGATGTTGTGGCAAGAACCTCTTTACATTCCAAGCAGTTGCGGCTTCCTGTTTTCCTGCAGGTCGGAATCCCATGAGCCAGCTCTTTTTCTCAGGAGCACACCGTGCCTGGGGAGTGCACTGAATGTTCTATTATCTAGGAAGAATCTCAGATTGATTTTTACCCGTTAGAAGAAGAGAGGCAGAGTATTGTAAGAGAAGGCAAAAGGCAGCATTATTGATCAACCAGAACATGGCTACAGCCTTACAGCCAAGAGCAATCATAGGAATTAATTATATCCTGACTTGAACATACCTAGTAAATCCCACAAAGGGATGAAGTTGCGCTTTTTTAAATATATCTTTTCTCAGACAGTATAATGTCAGACACAGATAAAGTGAAGTGCGCAGACTGCTGTGAGGAACATGTGGTTTGTCAAAACCAGAATATTGTTTAAAAAGAAGGTCCAGCATTATCTGAGTGGACAGTGCTAATAACTGTATGGTGTCTTTAGACTGGGAGTAGGCAGTTTGCCAAAAAGCCACTGAGTAAATAAAAGCAGGAATTCTGGTTCCTCAATTTCTGCGGTTGTTACCTTCTCCCTTCTCCACCTCCTCATTTGCTGAGTGAATGCGTGTGTTGTGAGGGGCCCACACAGTGATTCTCCACCATCTGTCCGGGACTTAACCTACATCTTAGTGGTCCAGCCGGTTTGCAGTCACAGAAGGAAACTTTCTCCCTCCCCTGCCCCATTCTACTTTTAGCACATTTTAGGCCTTAAGAGCATTTTATCATATAAAAATAGAAGTTAACAAATGCTCTCCCAGGAAGTTCTTTGGAAAGTTCAGCTTTAAAAGACATACTTTCCCGCCCTCATGGTTTTCTTCCCCAGCTTGGACATGTCTTCAGCCTCCATCATCTCCTGAAGGAAGCCATTCATAGGCAGAAGCGCTCTTTTGTAGAGGAACTTTTGTAATCTTGGCTAGGTCCTTAAAGCAGTAGTTTCTGAGGCTGATCTGTATGTAGGCTATGTTTTAGTGGATGACAAAGATTTTACTGATTTGTGCAAAGTCAGAAAAATTAGAACAATGCAAGAGTGTTTCATAAAGGAATTTCTCTCACTGGGGTGTATTCTGAGACTGTGTACTCTCGACTTTTTGAATTAAAATGTCTTTTCTTTTACAACAGTGGGATCATAATAAGTGTTAGGTTTAAAACAAAAACATGTGTATTTATTCAGTAAAATTAACCCAATGCAGATGCCCAAATATTTTTGTTAATTTCACTGCCTTGTGAAATCTAAAAGTCCAGAGAACCACCATTTTAGTGGATATAATCAGAGATTTGATTTGAGATACTGGATTTAATAATGTAGGGGTTCAGAACGTATCACCCCAAGATGTGCCAATTTGGCATGTGAATTACTTTGAGCTAAAGGCAACCAAGACTGCAGGTTCATGAGAAACTTTCACCTTTCCCTTAAAGAATTTAAATTAGGAGCCTTACCCATAATGATCACCAGAAATGATTTTGTATGAACTCTTTATAGGGCAGGACAAACTTCTAAATATTGAACATCGGCTCTCCTTTTTTATTATTTTTTAAGCTTTTTATTGGGGAATTAGGGGATGGGAATAGCGCTGGGGAATAGGGGGAAGGGGAATAGACAAGTTGCTGTCCTTTTGTTCTTCAGTCTAGTTGTGGAGGACGTTGCTTCACTGGTCCAGGTGGCACCATCATTGCTCTCTTCCTGGGTGAGGCAGATCAGTTGCTGGCTTCTGGACGGCTGCTCACAGCGGCTGCTGGCCGCTCACGCTGGCTGCTGGCTACACATGGTAGCCCATGGCAACCCACTGCCACAAGGGCTGCAGCCTACGCCGTCGCCAGCGACTCATGGCAGCCCAGCTCCAGGTTGAGCTGTTGTTCAGCATCTTAGCTGTAGAGGAGTGTCACTGGGCCTCATATGTGGGATCCGAACTGGTGCCCTCTGGCATCCCATGCCAGCTCTTAAGCAACGCGCCACTCGGCCGGCCCAACATCTGCTCTTCTTATCGTTGTGCATTGACCTTCCCTACCCCGCTGGAAGCCCCAAGGCATCTTACCTCATCCTTAGCACAGAATGCCATAAATACCTCATTTTCCCTTTTTGTCTTTGAGCCTCTTGTGTGCAGGGTCTCTGACTCTCATGTATGTGGGATTCCCTTACAAACGTATGTAATTAAATTTGGTCATTTTCTCTTGCTAATCTGTCTCTTGTCTATTTGATTATTAGACCCACTAAAAGAGTGTTTAGGGTAGAGGAAAGTGTCTTCCTCCCCCACGATGAGATTTAATTGAATCTCATTCTGATGAGGAAGGTTTTGAATAATCCATCTCTGCACATTCAAAAAGTCAACCTACTTGGAAGCAACCAAGATGTCCTTCAGTAGGTAGATGGATAAATAAACTGTGGTCCACCCAGACTGTGGAATATTATTCAGTGCTAAAAAGAAAAGGGCTATCAAGCCATGAAAAGACATGAAGGGAGTTCGAATGTGTATTATTAAGCAAAAGAAGCCAATCTTAAAAGGCTACATACTGTATGATCCCAACTATACGACATCCTGGAAAAGGCAAAACTTTGGAGACAATGAAAAGACCAGTGATTGCCAGAGGCTGGGGGGCGGGAGGGGTGAATAGGCAGAGCACAGAGGATTCTTAGGGCAATGAAACTGTTACTCTGTATGGTGCTGTAATGGTAGAGACATATCATTATAAATGTATCAAAATCCATAGAATGTACAACATCAAGCGTGACCCCTAATGTTAGCTATAGATTCTGGGTTTCTATCTCTGTAGATTCTGGTTTCAACGTAGGTTCATCAATTGTAACAAATTTACCACTCTGGTGCGTGATGTTGATCATAGAGATGACTGTGTGTGTGTGTATGTGGGTGGGTGTGGGGGGGGCAGGGGGTATATGGGAAATCTTTGTACCCTCCATTTAATTTTGCTGTGTACCTAAAAATGCTATAAAAAGTAAAATCTATTAAAAAAAAGTCAACCTAGCAAGCAAAGTTTAATGCTTAGTTAGAATCACCATGGGGGAGCAGAGATCATTACCCAGGTAATTGAGACCAGAACATCAGACTATTGGCCCTAAAGGAACTTCAGAGATCACCTCTTGTTACAGAGTTGGGAAATTGACTTTAATGGTATCTGGTCCTGGCCCCACCACTCACTTGCCCTGTGACCTTGAGCTAGCCACTCACCACTCTGGTCTGTTTCCTCAACTGCAAAGAGCCCTTCCAGGTCTGAAATTCTATGACTTAACAAGTCAATGATCTCCAAGTTCAACATGGTAAGAAAAAGTGATGGCTCCTCACGGGTAAAAGGTCAAGTCTGGGGAAATTCAGACTGACACAGAAAGCAAAAAACACTAATTGTTTCTTGTTGCCCTAAAAGGCCATGACTTATAAATTGTTAGTCTACAGTAGCTTGATATTTGGGGGAAAACCGAGAAGAGATTCTTTATTGCATCCTCCCCCTCTCCTTTTTTTCCACTAACTTTTTTTTTTTACATCTACTAAGGCAAGGCATGGGTTTAAAGGGCAGTGGATCCAAACGCAGACTGTTACTACCTCCTAGTGGACACAGCATGTTTCCAAATTCAGAGATTATAATCTAATTTCCCAGATGCTGCAAGAATTCATCTTTAGAGCTGGAGGGACTTTCAGAAGCCACCTGTTTCACTTCCTTCACTTCGCAGGTGGGGATGTTCATGTTCAAAGTCACACAATGGGGTCCAGGGCTATCTGTCCCAAGTCTGGGTCCACCCCACTACATGCCACTGCAGCTTCATTAATTTGCATGGACTCCACCTGTTTCTGTAGACTTCCTGAGTGCTGGGGACTCCTGTTACTTGTGGCAGGGAGAGAAGGATACCACTTTGTGATGGTTTCCTCGCACTGGAACTCTGGCTGTGGAGGATGCCTCAGACACAGCCATGTGGCCAAATAAGGCAAGCACACAGGGAGAACACCATGGACCGTGAAGGAACAGATTCGGTATGCTAAGATTGCTGGCAAACCACCAGAAGCTAGGAGAGTGGCATGGAACAGATTCTCCCTAACAGCCCTCAGGAGGGACCAACCCTACCGACATCGTGATCTCAGACTTCTGGCCTCCGGAACTGTGAGACAACACATTTCTGTCAGTTAAGCCACTCAGTTTATGGTGCTTTGTTACCTCAGCCCTAGCAAATTAATGCAGATATTACAGAGCTTTCTCTGTCGAACACCTTGCAGTTGTCAAACACACTTCCATTTTGCAGAACTGAATTAAGTGGCCGTTTCTCCACGGCAGCCAGTACTGTGACATTTCAAAATGTGAAAAGGACCACAAGAACTTAGAATCTCTGAATCATGAGATGGAAGGAATGCAGTCCAGCTACTCATTCTGCGTAGGAATGTCTCATTCAATGTCTCCTTCAGCTGGGAGTGCTGTACCCCTAGAGCACAAGGAAGGTAGGCCAGCCCAGAGCCAGACATAATATTCTGTACTAGAGATACAGACTTAGAACGCAGTGGGGCATTAATGTGCTCAATTGCCTTCAATACCTGGAGCTACAGAGGTGCTTCTTACAAATTGGAAATGAGGAAAATGGGATTGCAACTGTGAGCTCAACACTAAGATCACTTACAAGGGATCAGAGAAATGTAAGGTCACCAACCAAAGCAAAAGGAAAGTCAGAGCAGCAAAGGCTTCCTATCCAGGGACCATACAGGGGAGAATGAGTTTGAGTCACCAAACTTCAAGTATTTCCTGTTTCAAAGGACAGGTTCTCTCTTAGGTGGAGATGGATGCAGGGTGTACGGCAGAACTTGTGTGTTTCTAATCCCACTGTCAAGACTCCGTGTTATAACTTGGATGCATCAGGCTATCTATCACAGCTTGATGCCATTCCTTCATTCATTCCCCTGGCTGATTCCATTAGCTGGACAATCTTCAGATTACACGTGGCTTCCATGGTGCCTTAGAGAGAGAATGCACTTGATTACATTCAAGCTAATTCTGGCTGCTCAGGACGGATTCCTCATGCCAAATCTGCAATAAAAGAACTTCTGGTTATGATTTCACTCAGTGCCCTCCTTAAGAAGGGGACTGCACAGAACATACGTAAGGATTTTAGTTCGGTGACTTTTATGCTTCACTGCAAGCTGATAAGCAGGCACTGTTCTAATACCTTCCTTCTGCAGTTTTTAGTTGGTATAAATGAGTTTCTCAGCCATCATTATCATAAGGCAACGACAAAAAAGGGTAGCTCTTTGAGACTTTAATACACAGGCCTCCAAAATAAAACACACAGCACGGAGGACTTCTGCTACCAGCTGTGTTGAAGGAACTAGTGAAAATTAGCCCTCCAGTTGTAAACAACAGTAAAGCTGGACCAAAAAAAAAAAAAAAAGAGGTAACTCTTTTGAGGCACTGGACCAAAGCAAGAACCAGGCTGTAATCCCTGAGAGAAAGGACATACCTGGGGTTGAGCTCCATGGTCGTTCAGTCTCTATCTCCCTGTGGTACAGCACGCTGGAGCCCCCCTGAGCTGAGGAGGCCGATATCAGACCTTGAGGCAGCTGATATAACTGGAATCTTCATAAGCAGGGGCAGAAATTGGGGAGTGGGGGTGTCCTCTACAGAGTGGGGAAGATGCAGAGAACGTGGAACTTGCATTAACTGCTTGTGAAAGTGTAAAATGGTGCAACCACTTTGGAAAACTGTTCAGCAGTATCTTACAAAGCTAAACATCCCGGGCTATATGCCTCAGCAATTCCCCTCCTAGATATTTACCCAAGAGAAATGAAAACATGTACTTGTCTATGAATGTTCACAGCAGTGTTACTCATAATAGCCCCAAACTGCAAACAAACCAAATGGTGAATGAATAAACAAATTGTGGTATATTTGTACAACTTCACTCTCTTCAGCAATGAAAAAAGAACCAACTACTGAGGTCCACAATCTGGATGATTCTCAAAAATACACCGAACAAAAGAAGTGAGACACAAAACAGTACATTCTACAGGATTTCATTTATATGGGGTATGGGAGGTTTGCAAAGACGCAGGAGGAAACTTTCTGAGGTGATAGAAGTGTGTCTTGATCCCAGGTGCATACATTTGCCCAAACTCCTTTACTTGTACTTTTAAAATAAAGTCATATATAATTATACCTCAATAAAGTTGATTAAAACAAAACAAAACAAAGAGGGGCAGCTTCTGGCATATGGTGGCTGATCAGACACACTCCATGGGAGGTCAGTTTTGGTACTCCCATCTCTACTGATTGCTACAGAAAGATTCTGAAACCTTCTCAGGAGGTAGAGTCAGCAGTTAGAATGTGCCTCTCCCACTTACTAGCATCAGTCTTGAGATAACCTTTGAGATGGTTTCCTCACCCTAAAAAGGGATAGCACTGTTTTTCAAGAGCTGTTGAGAGGGTTAAAATAGTCATAGCATTATTCATAATAGCAAAAATGTGGGGGAAAACCCCATATTCTAAATGTCCATCAACAGTAGAATAAAACTGCAAAATGTTCATAAATTGGACTATTATACAGCAGCACTAAGAACGAGGAAACTGCAACCACGCACGGCAGCATGGATAAATCTCTTAAACATAATGTTGAGCAAAAGATGCCAGACACAAGAGCTGACAGTATATTATTATTGTTTTAAAAGGCAAACTAAACTATAATGTTGAGGGATGCATGCTTGGGTGGTAAAACCATATATGCGATAAAATGATTGCCATGCCGTTTTATATTTTTAAAAAAGTGGTTACTTTGAAGGAGGCAGTGATTGGGAGGAAGGAGGGGGTTCTGGGAGGGTGGTGAAGAAGTTTTATTTCTTGACCTGGGAGACGGTTTTTCAGGAATGATTTTGATAAATTAACAAGCTGTATATCTCTGTGTTGTGTGCTTTTCTAGGTGTGTACTATACTGCACAACAAAAATGTTTAGAAAGAAAACTGCATGCAGGATAAGCAGGGTGTCCGGGGAACCCAGGTCCTGCCCCCTGACATATCCACTACCCACAGCATGAACCCTCAGTCCAGGGAGCCTGGGCTCTGAGGGTCAACGGACTCGCTAACAAGGCTACACACTCCAAAAGTGACAGATTCAGCCCCCAAGGTCCAGGCGAGTTAGTACTGAGGAATAGAATAAAGGAATAAAACGAATTCACTGTGGTGAAGCTGCTAAATTATTAACTTCAAGTGGGATGAGGCATAAGGCAATGATTATTCTTGTTTAAACTGGCTCTGGGAACTTAAACTTTGGACTTACCTGTCCGATGTCAACAACTGAATACACATCAATGCCTTGTGCATTAATGCCTGAACATACTTGAAACCTTCAGTTAACTATCCAAATGACCTCAAAAAACCCCCATTCCATTGTCTAGACTACTGGACATCTGACGATGACCATCTTATACCAATCTGGGGGCTAAGAATGCAGAGCTGATTCTTCTCAAGAATGTACTTTTTACTATAAAACTCTTAGGCTTTTCTTTCTTCTTCAGGATACACTAGGTATGGCCTACTAGTGTTTCCACTTTGCAAACCCTAAGGCCCTTGAACAAACCTTTGTCATTTATTTCTAGCCAAAAGCATTGTGCCTCTTTGTGAGTATGTCAGACAGTACAAATCCTCCTGGCACAAACTGCCTGGCCATGCATGTCGCAGCTCAGGACTCACACTCCCCTGCAAACCCAATCAGTGGGCTTAGACTGCCTTGCGCCTGTGTGGATGTGTCGGTGGGAGACGCAATTGTGCATGTGCTCCCTGCTCCACTGGGCTTTCATGTCAGTCCAGGAGCAGCTGGAGCGAGGGAGAAGCTGGCAGCTGCCCTGGGGCAAAGGCCTTGGCACAGGGACTGCAGTCACATGTCCCTTGGATTGAGTTGCAGGTTCCTAAAAGGGTTTCCATGTTTAGTTATAGAAATGTTGTTCTAGCACAGAGGTCAGCGAACTTCTGTAAAGGCTAGACAGTAAATACTATAGACTTGGTGGGCCAAGAGGCAAAATCTAGGATTTATCTAGATACTTACATAATGAGAGAGAAAAACAAATACCTACATTTTTTTAATTGATGAGATTCAAAGTATAATAATTATGTATAATATTTTTTAGTATAGGCTGACTAATAACAATGGAATTCTATTTGGGGGTAAAGGTAGGGAATAGAGGATAACATTTCCTTAACTATGGCTGAAAGTTAGTGTTCCCTATCATTAAAATGGATTGGGATGCTCAGCTATTAATGAGATTTTATCCACTTCATTTCTGAAATGACTTTTCACACAGTAAGTGCTGTCAAATACTGATATCAGCCAATGAGCATATGACTTCAATTGATCATATTTATCACCAGGAAGGCATTTAAATAATTCAATTAGATTCTTCTCTTGATATTTGCCTATCAAAAATTCACAAAACTGAACATGGTTAAGATTATAAGAATGAATGAAGTTAAGTGGTGATACTACTGGTTCAATAATGCATGATGGATTCAAATTTTGAGGAAAATATCTGCTGACAAATAATACAATGAATAATCATAGGGTTTTGTTTTTTTTTAAAGATTTTTATTGGGGGGGTTGGGGGGATGGGAACAGTGCTGGGGAATTGGGGGAAGGGGAACAGACAAGTTGCTGTCCTTTTGTTCTTCAGTCTAGTTGTGGAGGACGTTGCTTCACTGGCCCAAGTTGGCACTATCATTGCACTCTTCCAGGGTGAGGCAGATCAGTCGCCGGCTTCTGGATGGCCGCTCACTGTGGCTGCTGTCTACATACGGTAGCCCATGGCAACCCACTGTCACAGGGGCTGCAGCCTACGCCGTCGCCGGCGACTCACAGCAGCCCAGCTCCAGGTTGAGCTGTTGTTCAGCATCTTAGCTGTGGAGGGCAGTGTCACTGGCCCTCATATGTGGGATCCAAACCGGGGCCCTCTGGCGTCCCAAGCGAATTCTTAACCATCGCGCCACTAGGCCGGCCCCAATCATATGTTTTTAATGCTTTACATTTTCACAAGCTTTGTAAATTTGTCCAATTAACCCGTCTTCTACTCCTATTTTACCCCCATGAATTGTAACACATCTTAGAAGATTCCACTTCAGGTTGTACTAAATTCCTGTTTCCTCAACTTCTTTGAAAATATATTGTCCTATAGTTGTTTCCTGCAGACTATTTATAGAGGCTAACTCCTCAGTCACATCAACCTCAGCATGGACTCCTCAAATAAACAACAACTAGCAGTATTGGTGACATCTGTCAATGCATAAAAGCCAAGGAAAAACAGTAAAGATCATTTGACTTGTTTTTTCATCAACTATTATACTTGTTTACTAGGGCTACTGTAACAAATTACCACAAACTTTGTGGTTTAAAACAACAGAAATGAATTCTCTCATAGTTTTGGGGTCCAGAAATCTGAAATCAAGGTGTCAGCAGAGCTGCACTCACCCTTGAGGCTCTCAGGGAGAACTCGTTCTTTGCGTCTTCTAGCTTCTGGTGGTTGCTGGCTTCCTTGGCTTGTGGTCACATCATTCCAACCCCTGCCTCCATCTTCACATGATCTTGAGAGCCATTTTTTTCTTTCTTTCTTTTTTTTTTTTTTGGCCTGCTTTGCAGTTTGGCCATAACTGCTAATATAGCTCCCAATGCCCTCAACTCTTTGAGAACTGTTCTCACCACAAGGCTAATATTTTTAAACAAGTTTATTTTCTCTGGACACGTTCTTTGACTGCTGCAATTAAACATGATTCAATTAACTCACCCAAGTTAGTTTTCCTTGCTTGGTTAACAAATGAGGCGAGGCACTAGGAAACTTACTTTGGTTTCAGGCAAATTTTCATTTTTTAGTTTTGTGAAAAAATTCTGCGGTGATGAGATATAATGCTTTAAATTTTCTACTTTTCTAATCATTGCCGATCATTGGGAATATTCATTCCAATCACTGGGAATATTATGATGAGTGCTGAAATAATGCTGATGTGTACTGTACTCTTTTAGCACAGCTTACTATCATTACATAATAAACACAATGCTTTGTCATCTAATTGAATAACAAAATAATTCATATTTTGCTGTGCCTTAAAAGCACAACATTCTAAATCCACTTTTCTTGTTTTGGCATGAAGGGTATGCATTGGTAATTCTTTAAAAATGTAGTACAATTATATGTGTGGTACTTGAAATGATGCTGAGTTATAATGCATCACTGTGATTTGTAGTGTGTCAAGCAGCAGTGCAAAGTGAGATTAAAGCTGGTGATGACATTGTGCTGGTAGTCTGTACAATCCATCTTAAAAATTTTATGGTGCCCTTGAGGGTGGCCTTTATGCATCAAAAAGGTGACTCAGGAGTGACTGTTTTCTTAAAATATTCAATTTATTAAATCATAAATATGAACTAAACAGAAATTCTGGAGCTGATGAATACAATAAATGAAATGAAATGTGCAAAAAATAGCTTTAACAGAAGACTCAATCAAGCAAAGAAAGAATCTGCTAACTTGAAGACAAGTTATTTGAAATTATCCAGTCACAGGAGAAAAAAGAAGAAAAAGTGAAAAAGAGGGAAGAAAATCCATGGTATTTATGCAACATCACTAAAAGAACCAACGTATGCATTATGGGAGTCTCAGGGAGTAGAGATAGAAAGGGGCTGAAAGCTTATTTATTGGGTTGTTGAAAAAGTCATGACGCATTTTTGCAACGAAAACCATAGAAAAATATGTCATGACTTTTCCGACAACCCAATAAAGAAATAATGGCTTAAATCATCCCAAATCTTGGTAAGGAAATGAACATCCAAATTCATGAAGCTCAAAAAATCCTAAGTAGGATCAATCAAAAAAGACTACATCAAGATACATTATAGGACTTGGGAAGGAGCATGGCATTCCTTGGCATACCAGCCTTTGGGCCAGGGGTGGGGTGGCCCCCGGGCAGTCAAGTGCTTCTGCTGGCTTGTGTGAGGAAGAACATGTTCCTTGACTTTTAGATACTTTGTATTCATCTTGAAGAAAAACCAAACCTCTGAACTCAGGATTTGGTAAGTATTTCTGTGTCGTCTCCTGGAGTGGGTAGTCCTGCTTTGTTTATCCGGCCACTTTCTCTAATCTTGAAATATGGACATCTCTTCTCTACACTTTACCTCCATGTTTTGGATTGGAAAAGGCTGCCTTTCTTTTTTTTCCACCTCTCAAATTCAACTCAGAGAAGTTCCTAGGGCGCAGTCATCCAGGAAAAAATAAGCATCTGACATGTGCCTTCTGCTATTTAATTGTAAAGAAATTATCTTGCAAACTGAAGGCTGATGTTTAATTTGAAACAGGTGCTTAGATGGTGGTATTTGTGAATTCTTTACCTTTTGTTCCCAACAAGAAGGCTTATATAGAAATAGCTAGCATGGATGACATTAGGGGATTTTCTTGTCTTCCAGTTTCAGCCACTATAATGATAAGCACAGTTGAGACTGCAGTAGCAAATTCCAAATATGTGTTGAAATTTGAAATGAAAGAGATGCTGAAAAATTACACATGTATCTAAATCCTGGCTCATCCTGTGGCAGATTAACTGGATAAGAACAAAGGTCCAATTTAGCAGTAAAACCTTTGATGTGATAAAGAAGCATAAAGACAAAATATTGCAAGACTAATTTCATATGTGAATAAACCATCACAATCTCTGTATAAATACATATTTCTACATGTGTAAATACACATTTTTGAATGAGAAGAGGGATTCTTCTCCTAGAAAAAGAAACTGTTGTTCTTTCTCAGAAGTCTTTGGACATTTGGTGTTTTAAAATGTTTTTTTTTTTTTTTTGTTCTTCTAAGGATTACACTATGTAGATGCTAGCCCTATGAATGCATGCTTGGGTTTAGTGAAAGGTTGGTAAAAGTTTTGAGTGATGGAACCCTATTCACCTCTGTAGGATGAGAGGCTGCTATATTACCAATTACTTCATTCTTTTTTGTGGAGTCCTGTATAGCTCTTGAGATTTGGTTTTCTGGGCTGCTAGACTGGAAGAAAGGTGTCACATGTGGTTTTTCTGCTCAGACGATGGGATGGGTATAACCTGCCTTCAACTTTGGACATGGAGGAATGCAGGGGGAAATGAGAAGTTTCCGTATAATTCCCTTCTCCTAAGGAAAAGACATGAAAATGCCTTATGCACTCCACCTGACTTTATGACATTTTATATTCTATAGCTCTGGTTTTTATAGAATTATAAATAACTTTTTTCCTTTAACTAAAAAAAAAAATGATACATTATAATCATTGTAAAAAGTCAAGGACAAAAGAGAATTTTGAGAGCAGCAAGAGAAAAGTGACATCACATACAAGGGAACACCCATAAAACTATCAGATTTCTCAGCAGAAACCTTGCAAGCTAGGGGAGAACGGTATGATATATTCAAATGAAAGAAAAAATAAAGACCGTATGTGAAAATCCCATAGCTGACATCATAATCAATGGGAAAAAACTGAAAACTTTCCCTCCAGGATTCAGTACAAGGCATGGATGCCCATTCTTGCCACTCCTTTTCAACATAGTATTGGAAGTCCTATCCTGAGCAATTAGACAAAAGCAAACCAACAAATGAAAAGCAACAACAAAAAACCCTCCCATCCAAATCAGAAAGGAGTAATTTTATCTCTGTAGATGACATGACAATATATGTAGGAAACCCTAGAGATTAAAAAGAAAACTGTTAGAACTATTGGGTTGTCGGAAAAATCATGACGTAGTATTTTGTCTGTGTTTTTCAAAGGTCATTTATTTATATAAAGAACAAAGATCAATCAAAGATATACTGCTTGTTTTGTTCAATAACCTTTTGCCATCTTTCAGTGAGCATCATAATACCTCGTTCATAGAAGGACCCGTATTTATTTGCGAAAAACTGAACAAGGTGCTGATTTACAGCCTCATTTCAATTGAATGTTATACCACGCAAGGAGTTCTGAAGAGAGCGAAACAAGTGGAAGTCTGACGGCGCAAGGTCAGGTGAGTATGGTGGGTGTGGCAACACATCCCATCCAAGCTCCAATCATTTCTGATGGGTGATCAAACTTGTGTGTGGTCTCGTGTTGTAGAGATGGAACACAACTCCTTTACAATTAACAAGCTCTGGACGTTTCTGGATGATGGATTCATTCAAACTGTCCAATTGCCGACAGTAAACATTCGAATTGATTGTTTGGTTCCTTGCTAGGAGCTCAAAAAACACAACACCTTTAAAATCCCACCACACTGAGAGCATAACCTTCCTCTGATGAATGTCTGCTTTTGATGTTGTTTGAGGTGAATCATCACGTCGGGACCAAGACTGTTTGCGCACCACATTGTTGTAAACAATCCACTTCTCATCACCAGTTATTAGTCGCTTCAAAAAAGGATCGTTTTCCTCACGTTTAACGAGCATATTGCAGATGTTTATACATGCTGTCAAATGAACTTTGAGTTCATGCGGAACCCAAATATCGAGCTTGCTTATGTATCCCAGCTTCTTCAGGTGGTCGTCAATGCTTGAACGATGGATGTTCAACATTTCTGCAATCTCTCCCATCGTTTAACATGGAATGGACTCGATCAGTGCCTTTATTTTGTTGTCATCAACCTTGGCAGGCCTCCCTGACTGAGGAGCATCATTGAGATCCAAATAACCAGCACGGAATTTCGTGAACCATCGTTGGCACTGACGTTCTTGTAGAGCATTGTCACCATAAACTTTATTCAACTTTTCACAAGCTTGACGTGCATTCTTCCCTTTATGGAAGTAAAACAGTAAAATATGGCAAAAATGCACAGTTTGGTCTCCCATCTTCAACTTATTGTAAAATCTCCAAAACTCAACCAAATCGCTCAATTTTTTTTTAGAATGAAACTAGAACTGTCAGCTGTCAAATGACATACAAGAACATAGATGTGAATGACTCTAATACTTCCAAAAATGAACTAGTGCCATTTGTTGCAAACATGCATCATGACTTTTCCGACAACCCAATAAATGGAAAGACATCCTGTGCTCATGGATTGGAAAACTTAATATTGTTAAAATGTCTACATTACCCAAAGTGATCTACAGATTTAATGCAATCCCTACCAAAATCCCAATGGCATTCTCTACAGAAATAGAAAACAATGCTAAAATTCATCTGGAACTTCAAAAGACCCCAAATAGCCAAAGCAAACTTGTGCAAAAACAACAAAGCTGGAGGCATCACATGTTCTGATTTCAAAATAGATTTCAAGGCCCTACTAATAAAGAAATATGGTATTGGCAATAAAACAGGCACACAAACCAATGGAACAGAGAGAGAGCCCAGAAATATACAATCAACTAATCTTTGATGAGGGCACCAAGAATACGCAGTGGGGAACAGATAGTCTGTTCAGTAGGTGGTGTTGGGGAAACTCGATATCCACATGCAAAAGAATGAAACTGGACTTCTGTCTTACACCACTCACAAAAATTAATTCAAAATAGATTAAAGGCTTAAATATAAGACCTGAAACTAAAAGGGAAAAGCTCCTTGACAAAGGTCTTAGCAATGGTTTCTTGAATATGACACCAGATAACAAGATAAAAAATAGACAAATGGGGCTATCCAACTTTAAAACATCTGCACAGGAAAGGAAAGAATCAACAGAATTAAAAGACAATCTACAGAATAGGAGAAAATATTTGCAAACCATATATCTGCTAAGGGGTTAAAATCCAAAATAGATTAAAAAACAAAAAACCAAAAAACTCCTACAACCCCAAAACAAAAACTAACCAAATAACATGACACAAAAAATGGGCAAAGGACTTTTTATTTATTCATCTACTGAGGGGCATTTAGGTTGCTTCCACCTTTTGTGTATTATGAATAGTGCTGCAATGGGCATGGGTGTGCAGATACCTCTTCAAGATTTAACTGCTTTTTACACGTGATGGCAACCTTGACTCACAGAATAAAGTGACTGCCTGAAGCAGGGTTTCTCAACAAAAGTGATACTGGCATTCTGGGCCTGATAATTCTTTGCTGTGGTTAAGTGTTCTGTGCATTGCAGGATTTTCCGCAGCACGGCTGGCCTCTACCCACAAGACGCCAACAGCACCCCACCCCCCAACAAAACGTATTCATACATTACCAAATATGGGGTACGGATGGGGCGCAAAATCGCCGCTCCAAAGAAACACTCGGGGTCAGTATAGCCGGGATCCTGGCTGGGGCCGCCCAAGAGATGAGGTAGGGTTCTACTAAAATACAAACTCCGGCGCGACTTACAAAGTGTTTTCTTTTTACTTTCCAAAAGTGGCAGACGTCGGAAGGATGTCATCCGTAAGGAGGACAAAGGGGGATGGAGTAACAGCAAAGATGAAGACTCCCTGGAAGACTGTGCTTTCGGAGTCTACAATTTCCACCCCAAGGACGCACCTCCCACGCCCCGCGGGGCCTTCTTAATGCACGCTGGGGCTTGTAGTTCCGGCGTGCGAGGACCTGCGCCTGCGCGTACGCGCGCGCGCACCCCCCCCAACCACCCGCGACATCCTGTCCAGGCCGCTGGCTGCGGCTCCCGGAAGCTGAGCAGGTTAAAGTTTCAACGCTTCCTTTCCCCGCCTCTTATTCCCGCAGACTGCCAATTCAAGTAACCAATAAGTGGCCTGATTAGAGATTTCTTTTACCTGATTGGTTTAGAGTTTTGCAGCCGCCCAGACAAACTTGCCGGGGATTGGTCAAGCCTTCAGTTTTGAAAATCGTAGGTTTCACCCGCGCTGCAAGGCCCCATTGCTCCCCAGGAGCCGTGAGTCTCGGAGTTCGGGAGCTGAGGATCTGGGTGGGCGGGGGGGTCTGCTGGGAGGCCGCCGGACTTGGATCAGAGCAGCACTTAGGAGACGCGGTGCGGTCGAGTGAGTGCGCTCGGGCGGCCGGCGGGGGTGGGGGGATGGTTGGTGACTTGTTACAGCTCCCGACAGCCCCGGACCATGGGCGCGACGCTTCTCCCCGCCCCCCCTCCCTCCGGCCTGGGAATTGACAGGTCACCTCTTCCACGAGGCGAGGTCACCAGCCTTGGCCCTGGAGCCTAAAATGACCTTCCACTTAGGTCACCAGGTCCCGAGAGAAGAATCCCGTCCCTTCCCGGTGCCTAGCACCTTTGTGCCTAGGAGGCCTTTTGTGGACCTGGACTCGCAGAAAGCGCACACGGACCGTGTTGTGTGATAGAATTATGCCAGATGGCATTTCTGTGCGGTTAACCCTCGCTCAACACCTCCCCCGCCAGCTGAGCAGCGTTTTAAACTGACCATTTGCGTCCCTCCTTGTCCTGTCACTCCTCAAGCAATTCTCTGACAGCGGTTCAGTTCTATTCAGCCACTCTGGCCTTCTCTGGGGGTGCCCAGAGCCAAAACTTGGCACCTGCCTTGCAGAGGCTGAAATCGTGTAGGCAGCATAGCTTGTGGTTAAGAGCACAGTTTAAACCTAGGCCCCAGGGTGACTTTGAGTTAACTTCTCTTTGCCTCCGTTTCCTCATCTGCACGTGGGTATCTTTGAGTTTGTGGTGAGAATGAAATGGGATGATGCCCGACCTGGGCATGGAGTAGGACTCTGTAAATGGGAGCGGCTATTATGACCGTTCTTCACTGAGGTCTGGTAGAGGGTTAGGTGTCCAACTTCCTGCACCCTTAAGAGAACAGGTGTTGCCAAAAATGGCAGTGGGGCCTGTCGTCTGATGTGCACTGTGAGGGAAGTATTGGAAGAGACAAATGAGCTCCCCTCTCGGCGGGATGTTGGGTGCTCTGGGTTTGCACAGGTTCTTATATGGGCCCAAGAGATTTTTGCTGCTCCTCCAAGAAGCTTCAGTCTTGGTACACTGATTGCTGTTTTCTCAGGGTCACCTTTGTCCTAACTTATGGTGACCCGTTTTAAAGCTGAGGTCTGCTAAAAACAAACTGCCTTGTGGAAGAAGCCCAAATACTTCTTTTGCACTTTGTGAAAGAAGCTCTCACTCACTTTGCCATTTTGAAGAAATACTAAATAAAAAAAAGAAAAAAAAGAAATTTCTTTCTGTAGCTCGACTGCGAACCTTTGTTTTGGTTTTGGCTTCCTGAACCAATTTTCTCTTTCCTGGCCTCGAACTGGGGTCCTGCACTTTGCCAGGGCTGAGGTCTGGGGCAGAGGAGCTGGAGGGAGCCAGAGGCATGCCCATGAGCTGCTGGCTGGCTGCAGAGCTGTCTCTGTCCAAAGCCCCTGCAATCCTGCCCCTTAGTCATGCCCCGATTACTCTTGGCATCTAGGAGCAGAATATGTATGGCATGCCCTAACTTGTGTAGCATGAACTTATTAGTATCCCTGTGTGTGTGTGTGTGTGTGTGTGTGTGTGTGTGTGTGTGTGTGTAGTATCTGTAGGATGCTTATTTCTAGTGTAGAGTTAATAGGTGGATTAATTCATTCAACAAGTATTTCTTTCATGCCAGGTACTGTGCTGGGCTCTGGGTTTGCAGCTAGAAGCAAGACAGGCAAAGGCTTGCCTCGGAGCAAATCTTTAGTGGGCAGAAGCAGGCAGTAAGCAAACAGATATGCAATCACCCAAGTGCCATACAGAGAATTAGAACTGATGGATGGGTCATGGTTGGTGGTCAGGCCCTCCCTGACTTCCTGAGATCCAAGTGATAAGGAGTGAGCTGTGCGAAACAGGAGACAAAGTTTCAGACAGGGCAGAGCTTGTTCAAGGAACAAAAGCTGTGAGCCCTGGAAGTCAGATCCCAGGAAGCCTCATGAGGCTGCGTCATGACCTGCTATTAAGCTCTATCGCGTGTTCAGGGGCGACGTAGCCTTTCTTTCCAGGAGCTCCCATCATTGGTGGGAGGCTGAACTTTGTGTGGTTCTTGGTTTAGAAGATTGGGGTGGCAGGTCACTGCCATGGCATGAGACGTGCAGTCTGTTATGGATTATGACCTTCACCCATTCACTTGTTCTTTCATTCATTCACCCAGTTGGAATATTAACTGAGCCCCTGCTATGGCTGTAATGGAACGCTTCTTCCTTGCCTGAGGCTTTGGAGATGATATTATAACCGAGTCTTAAGGGAGGATACCTGAGCTGCTAGTTTTTTAAGAAATGAAGAGAAAACTGGTTTTGTATTTACCCAGTATTTCTAGACGAGTTTTCTTAAAACTGAGACATTGCTTATCCGCTCCCCTCACATTCACTCATCGTTTCTAGGGCATTTCAGCTCAAGGGAGAGGGTTGTGGGGTCCCCTTGGAGAGGAGCATGTCTCCTCTACTTTCGTACTGACTCCTTTGGAACGCAGAACCCCTTCTGTTCACTGGCCTCTTGAAGAGGCAGTTAGAATTCGATGTTCTGTGGCCTGAGGCCCGGGGTCAGCTGTGTGTAGCTCAGGGTAGCTGTGTGTAAGTCCTCGCTCACCCTCAGGAGAAGAAGAGCAGGGCTGTGTTTGGGCAGGGCAAGAGGGGTCCTGTAGTGGCCACAGTTTCCCCCTGATCCTGGAAGGCAGTTGGCCATGCCTTGTCATTTTAAGCCCCAGAAAAGGCCATTTGTAAGGACTGTTGATGCCAGAATTGGGTGGGAAGTGTGAACTTACGGGGACAGCGTGCTGTGGGTGGGTACAGGGAAGGCATTTGAAGCGTGTGAGTAGAAGGGTGGACCCTTCTTTTTGCAAAAATGAGGCTCATGGATTGACATTTGGAACTCTGCATCTCTGGGGAGTGGCTATGAACAGGGATGGCCCTGATTCAGGCCCTGGGTGTTTTGTGGTGATCACGGGATGGGTGCTGTGGCCTGGCAGGCTCTTCCCCTGGAGAAGGTTCCAGTCCCTAGCCCTGAAGCCTTGTCCCTCTTGTCCCTGCTTTCACTAGACAGAGCCACCATGGGGACAACAGCCCCAGGGCCTATTCACCTGCTGGAGCTGTGTGACCAGAAGCTCAAGGAGTTTATCTGCAATGTGGACAATAAGGACTTCGTGTGGCTCGAGGAGATTGAGAAAGAGGCCGATCGCATGTTCACCAGGTGAGAGCAGGAGACGCCGGGGACCGCCCGGCTGCTCTGGCCTTTGGGGACACAGCAGTCTACTTCCCCACCTGACAGGCAAGACAGACAGGCTGCCAGGCGTCTCTTCTGAGTGCCCAGTGTGCCAGGGGCCCAACGTAGTATAATGGGAGGAGGAAGGAGAAGTTTTGGGCTGGGCCTCAGAGGATGGGGCTACACATGGTTGCCTAGCAACCTGGTTCCCCTGCCATTTCTCTGGGAGGAAGCCCCGAGTGCCTGGCAGGACTGACTTGCACATGGCCCTGGAGAGCTCTCTTGGTGCTGGCCGCACCAACTTGACCTGTCACTGTCAGGAAACGGGCGGGAGCTGGGTTGGCTGGGGGAGGAGGCCAGTGGTTCCCAGGCAGCCACAAACATCACCCTCCTTGTACCAAACAGAGAGTTCAGCAAAGAGCCTGAGCTGATGCCCAAAACGCCTTCTCAGAAGAACCGGCAGAAGAAGAGACGGATTTCTTATGCTCAGGATGAAAACAGAGACCCAATCCGGAAAAGGTAGGAGGGACTAGGGGCTGCCGCTGGTGTGGGGGGCAGCGGTGGGGGGCAACTGGGCAGGCTGGCTCTGGAGGCTTGGTGCTCACCGGAAGAGTTTGATTCCCAGGTGTTAATTGGAAGCAGAGGCCTGCAGGAGTGGCAGTGGGCACCACGTGGGCCATGCAGAGGGGCAAAGTGTCACTGGGGAAACGAAGCATGACCCAAGACCGTAGAGTCCAGAGCGTGTCTGTGTGTTGAGGGGACAGGAGAGGGCGGTGGTGTTGGACCTGGGCCTTAGAGGATAGGAAGGGTTTCAAAGGTGGGAGAAGAAAGAAAATCCAACCTTCTGCTTGGGCGAGAGCGACCAGAGTTGTGGATCGGGGATCTGTTGCTCATCCCCCTGTGCTCTGCTTGTTATGATGCCCATGGAAATGACCGTGGGCCATCGGGGTCAGGAGGTCCTGGGCGCATATCCTGGCTTTGCCCTTTAGTGGCTGTATGTCCTTTTGTTAATTTTCCACCTCTCTGAGCCTTGGTTTTCTCACGTCTAAAATGAGAATGGTCCCTGCTCTCAGGGCCTTGTGGATTAAAGAACATGAGTAAAGCCTCTAGTGGGGTGCTTGGCACAGTGTGACCTCAGTTAGTGAGGTTTCTATGAATTTAATCTTTCCAGCAGTTCTGTGAGGACTGGCATTATCCCCAGTTTATAGATAGGTAGACTGAGGTTCAGAGAGAGGCAGCCTGGGATCTCATGGCTGGGGTGGCAGAGCCTGGACTGGAACTCTGGTCTTCTGCTTCCAAGCTCTGCTTTATACTCCACCTAAGCTGATGGCTCCTGGGGAGACTGTTGCCTCCACTTGAATTTTGGGGTGCCTGCCTTCTCTGCGGGGCCATCTCAGCTTCTGCTCTGCTGCCTTTGGCAGGTTGTCCCGCAGAAAGACTCGGAGCAGCCAGCTGAGCTCCCGGCATCTGCGCAGCAAGGACAAGGCGGAGCAGCTGGCCACAGCGACAGGGGAGAAGGGCTCTGTCCCGCGGCGGGTGACCCGAGCTGCAGCCGCAGCTGCAGCAGCCAACATGGGTGCTGCTTTGCCCACCCCGGAGTCTCCCACCACACTGACCAGAAAGCCCAAAAATAGCGACACCCAGTGCCAACTGGTGCCCACGGTAGAGATAGGCGTTGGCGAGCGCCGCAGTGCCGAGCAGCACCTCAGCCAGCTCAAGTCTGCCCGGGCTCCGTCCCCAGCTCCCGCTCCAGCCAGAGCCCCGGCCTCCCAGACCACCTTGGTATCGGACAAGGAATCAACACCCAAGAAGTCAGAGGCCGGGAGACTGGAGTCTGTCACCGTGAGCTCCCTGATGGCTACACCCCAGGACCCCAAGGGCCGAGGGGTCGGAGCAGGCCGGTCCGCCTCCAAGCTCCGGATTGCGCAGACCTCCCCAGGCCCGCAGGACTCACCTGGCTCTCCAGCCTCCCCCTGGCGGGAGCGGGTGCTGGCTCCCATCCTGCCGGATAACTTCTCAACGCCTAGGGGCTCCCATGGGGACCCACAGTCAGTGCGGCGCAGCCTGATCCGCCCAACCTCCCCAGGTCCCCAGGTTTCTCTGGCCCAGAAGTATTCCCTGGTGACCAAACCGGAGAGCACCGTCCGCAGGTCAAGCAGAAGGATTGCCAAGAAGGCCACCAAAGAGCCGCCCCCCTCCGCCCGCATCATTTGTGAGTCTGGGGGTTCAGCAGTGGGTGGGCTGTGGTGGGCCATCTAATCTAGCAAAGAGCTGTCTATAGCACTTTTTGTCATGATGTAAATATTCCATGTCTGCTGTTCTATATGGTAGCCACTAGCTGGTCACATGGGGCTATCGAACTCTCAAAGTGTGGCTAGTGTGACTGAGGAACTGAATTTTTACTTTTGTTACACTTTGCTTAAATGTAGATTTAAATAGCCACACTTGGCTAGTGTCTACTATATTGATCAGTGCAGAGAGATCTCGGCCATCCCTCTTGTTTTACAAATGAGGAAACTGAGGTCCAGGGAGGTTGACCACAGTGTCCCTGTGGTTAATGCCATGCTGACACTCGAACCTGGGCCTTTGGTGGGTTCTCCTTTCCTCCTGCACAGGCTGTCTTAGATTCACCGTGTTTGTGGGCTGCGCCTGTTAGCGAAACTTTGGTCTGGAGATACTGAGGTGAAGAGATGCGAATGGTCATCCCAGCCAGCTCATTCGAGGGGGGACAGAGAACTGGTTTTGGGTGCCCACTCAGCCATTTACCTGCCCCGTGACCTTGGGCAGGTTATGGGAACTTCTTCCCGGGCCTCAGTTCCTCATCTGTCAGCTGGGGTAGTAACAGCATCACCTTAAAGGGTTGTTGTGAGGTTTTCTTTGGCTAACCCATGGAGAGTACTTAGAACAGTGTTTGCCATGTAGGAAGGGCTCCGTAACGTGAGCTGTTTTTATCATCATTGGATCCCAGCTCAGGGGACCATTGTCCCAATGGGACCAGATGTTATGAGCCACAGAGGAGGACAGGTAACTCTAAGAGTCAGTGATGGCCGCAAGGAGGAGGTGAGGTCCTCCCTGGTGGAGAGATGTGGGGAAAGGTATCTCCAGCAGAGGGAACAGCTTGTACAAAGACCCTGAGGCATGAAGTGGCAAGTGATGGGGTATCTGGGGCTCATGGGTCACACAAGGGGCGTGGGCTTATCCTGCTAGTGTGGAGGATGTGGTCCCTTGATTGTTGTGGGGAGGTTCCTGGCACTGTGAAAAATGGCCAGGAGAGAAGGAAGCAGGGAGACCAGGGAACAGGCTGCTATAGAGGTCCAGCCAGAGGACGGAGAGGCAGTGGTATTGATGGAGAGGACAGGCCAGGTTTTACATTAATGTGTATTAAAATTGTAGTTGACATCTGCCTGGTACATTAAGATTGGTAAAAGTCAAGTTTATCTCATTTGGTCCTTGCAGCAGCACTGTTAGCCTGTTAGACAGAGGAAGGAACTGAGGCTTAAGGAGGTCACCCGAGTCTGTAAACTGGGCAGCTGGGGCTTGAGCCCCACGTGTTTCGTCGTTTCTGAGCTGGCAGCCGCTTGCTGAGGAGGCCTGGTGGAGAGCCCCGGGGCGGGCCCAGTCAGGCAGGTTTCTTTCCCGCCTGGGGCAGGGCTTGCTCTGGGCCATGGGGCTCAGGGACATAAAATCTGGGGCACGCGCGGTCTGGCACACTGTCCATTTTGGGATTCTCAGAAGGGCCAGGACGGTTCTGACCTGCCTTGGAGATTTCCTCAGGCCTGACTCTGACCCTGGGAAGAGGCCGCACGGGGTGGGCAAGCCTGGCGCTCCAGAGGGAGGAGAGACTCTAGAGGCCCTTTTGTGCTTTTGGGTCTGAGATCCTGGTCTGCAACACTTACGCCGCCGCTCTGATTGCTCCTCCCCCTCAGCCCTCTGATTTATTTGCATTCGACCTAAGCCTGTCCGACTCCAAGACTCCAAGCCGAGGGCTCTCCACCTTGAGGTGGAAGGTAGAGGGTAAGGAGGGAGACAGTTCTGGTCTCATCGAAAAATCTTTAGGTATTAGGAAACTATGAAGCTCGTGGTGGATACCTGTTTTCCAAAATTCTATTTTTGACTTTATTTATCTTTCTTTTGGCTTAATTTTTTTATTATTGGCAACAAACACTGTTAGTTGCTTTAAGTGACAGGCTCACGTTGTTCATTTTTAAGAAAACGTCTGCCAAATACCCAACCTTGAATAACCACAGCTCGTCATTTGTCCCTTCAGTTAAAAACAGTGTTTCAGGACAAGAGTGGTTTGTTTAGCTGGGAACTCACACATGAGTGCTCTTTGCAGAGACTTAGGCATTCTTCATACTTCCTGTTTTATCGCACAGAATCTCAGAAAGACATGTACTTCAGTTTAACATTTATAAAGTGACTACTTTGTACTCCATCATGGACATTCGTAAGTAAAACTGGACATTTCTGTCTCATGAGGATGGAGAGGATCCATCTGTCAAGAGAGGGGTCTCTGAGCAGGAGAGGATCTGTCTGGTGAAGGGGTGGGTCTCTGAGGCGGAGAGGGTCTTGCTGCGGACTAGGAGTGGCCAAGCCTCCACCAGAGCCTGGTCCCCTGGACCTCTTAGAGTGGTTCCTGGCTGGTTTCCAAGGTCATCTTTTGTTCCTTTGTTTTCCCCTCAGGTCACAGTTACCTGGAGAGGCTCCTGAATATTGAGGTGCCCCAGAAAGTCAGGTAAGTTCAATTCCAGGACTTGGGGACCTTCCCAGGGGTGGGCAGGGCACATTGGGGCCAGGTTGTGCAGGGTTGCCCCAGGACGAAGGCATTTCCTATGCCCGAGATTTTCTTCCTCCTGGGAACTGCCTGTGGGCTGCCCACTGCTGCAGCCCTGTGCCCTGTCCCAGTCTAACCAGGTAGCGATCGAAACGGGTGTTAGGTCATCACTTGTCAGCCCTGTCCTGGCCTTGACCCCTCTAAGCCTTATCCTGTGATGTGGGCTCCATAGGTGATCAGATCCAAAGGCCTGTGGATGAGCTAGTGCAGCTGTGAGGAGCCATATTCAAATTGGGGTGTGTGGAATGAGGGCTGAGGGTGCCCCCCACTTCAGAATTACACCCAACGCTGTTTTGGGCCAGCACTCCTTGTCCTAGAGGCCATATCCTGCCATTACTAAAAGCCCACACCTTCGTTTTGGAGCAGAGGATAGGTGCTTGGGATGGGGAGACAGAGCTGCTGAAAAGAGACATGGCTCACCCAGGCCCAAGGGTTGAGGCAGAGCTGGGAAAGAGCTCAAATCCCAAACCAAGGCCCCGACTGGGGTGAAATGAAGCCAGATTCAGAAGCTGACAGCCCAGGCAGCAGACGCTGCAGGGAGCCACTGGTTCTGGCTGCTGTCCCTCTGTCCTGCCTGTGCTGTGGGTTGGTACCCCAGGCCGGGGCATCTGACGTGGAGCCCTCGTGGGGCTCTACCCCAGGAGTTGGGGGAGGGGCTTTTGTGGGGCTGATTTGGACTGGGCGGGGCCCACAGTGTCTCCTGCTCTGCTTTCAGCCCGAAGCAGAAGGAGCCCAGCGAGGAGGCTGAGCTTGTGGAGGCAGCTGAGCCGGAGGTAAGGT
Source organism: Hipposideros armiger (assembly GCF_001890085.2). Lineage (NCBI taxonomy): Eukaryota > Metazoa > Chordata > Mammalia > Chiroptera > Hipposideridae > Hipposideros > Hipposideros armiger. Next base: position 159,376 of record NW_017731603.1, on the reverse strand, counting down.
GGGCGGCCAGGGAGGGAAGGGCTTGAGGGCTTCGGGGCTTGTGCTCGCCCCTGTGAGTCCCAGATGCAGACCCCTAAGACCTTGGTTCTTCCCCCCAGGTCCCCAAGAACGACACGAGTACCTTGTGGCCCCACAGTGCCACCAAGATCGCCGTTAGCACGCCCGGCCCGCACCCTGAGGCTCGTGGCCAGGAAACGCCCTCTGAAGGGCAGCAGGGTGAGTCTTCCTGGCCTGCTGCATGCAGATCCCCAGGGCCATGTGGGCCTTGGGGCCTCGGCCTGACTTTCGTTGGGGCAGAGGGAAGCCCCATTCTCTGGACTGATAGTCTGAAGGTAAGTGAGACCCAGGGGTGCGCAGATGTCTTCTGCGTTCCATCTCCCACCTTTTGTTTGGCTGGAGCTGCTGCCCAGTGCGGTGGGAGTGGCCATGGCTGGTTTGGGGTAGGGAGCAGGGGGAGGGCAGAGGAAAGGCCTGAATTGGGGCATTAATGTGAATGTGCCAGGTAAAGGCCTTGAGCCCCATTCCAGGAGGCAGCAGGAGGAATTATACACTGGGGTCTGAACACCTGGCCTCTTATTTTGTCTGCCTCTGGCTTCTCACCTTTGTGGGTGTCCTGACTACAGAGAACAGGAGAGCTGTGGTCTCTGGGATCTGGCATCCCCAGGCTGCCAGAGGTGCCCTGGGGTCCGGCTCATATCTCTCTGGTGGGAAGAACACTGTAGCTGTGAGGTATTGAACATGGCTTCCCCAGCGACCCTGGATCAGGGACAGCGGCCATACCAGCCTCATAGCTCCCAGGGGAGCTGCAAGGACTTTTTTGGAATAAAGAGTGTCAAAGAGTGTCAGGGGAGAGATTGGTGCTTTCTCCTGGCAGTGAAACAAAATGTACTGACCCCACACCCCCCTGTGGACTCTGCCGAGGAGCCCTGCCCTCCTGTCACTCTGGCTCCAGTTGAAAGGGCCGGGAGGAGTGGGTTTTTAAAGCCCATTAAGGGGTCTGTCAGAGCTTGCGGCTTCTGCTCCTGACGGGCACCCCCAGCTCTCTGTTAGAGGTGTTTGGGGCCACCCCGGGACTGTCCTGCTGTTCCCATCACAGAGGCCAGGCATGAGGGTAAGGGGTTTATGGGCTGGGGATAGCATGCTGGACTCTGTCACAGCCAGTCGGTGCTAAGGCTGATGCCCCTGCCACTGGCCATCCTGGGGTCTCCCAGGAAGAGAGCTTTGCCCCGGCTGTGGCTGCTGCCGGTGGACACCTTCCCCTGACCTCTCCATGCTGTCCCTGCAGCCTCACTGAAATTGCTCTCTTCACAGAGGTCAAGACCAACCAAGCAGATGGCCCCAAGGAGCCGCCCCAGAGTGTCAGGTTTGTTTTTGGGAAGGTGTGTGCAGGTCGCTATTCCAAGGGGCTCAGAGGGGCATGAACCTCAAGTGCTTGCTCGGGGAGGTGGGCATGAGGTCAGAGGCCTCCGTTTCCTCTGCAAGGGTGGGGCCTGGCGCTCAGACTTAATGAGGAGGTAGCTTCGTGCTGTGGATGAGCCTGGCCCGGGAGTGAGCGACTGGATCCAAGACCCCATCCTTCTGTGTCCTCCTGGTCATGGGACCTTGGACTGGTCACTTCCCTTCCTCTGACTGGTCAGGGAGACCCGACCTCTGCTGTCTCGAGTCCTATGGGCTGGGCCCTGTTTTGTTCATAGGAGCGACCTTTTATGGGGTGTGGCTGGAGCTCTGGAGGGGATCCCCCGGGGTCAGGCCTGTGATGCTGCTGCCACCCGCACCCCTGCAGGAGGAAGCGCAGCTACAAGCAGGCTGTGAGTGAGCTGGATGAGGAGCAGCAGCTGGAGGACGAGGAGCTGCAGCCCCCCAGGAGCAAGACCCCTTCCCCTCCCTGTCCAGCCAGCAAGGTGAGTGGGCATCTGCCCTCCCTTTGGTGCCCCTGCCCCACCCATGAGTCCTGACCCTGGTCCCTTCTGCAGGTGGTACGGCCCCTCCGGACCTTCATGCATACCGTGCAGAGGAACCAGATGCTCATGACCCCGACCTCAGCCTCCCACAGCAGCGTCATGAAATCCTTCATTAAGCGCAACACTCCCCTGCGCGTGGATCCCAAGGTGAGGGAGATCATGTCCCAGGCCGAGCTTTGCTAGAGCCGGGCTGCGTGGCCGGAGGCTCCAGGATGCCCCCTAGGCTGCTAGGAGCAGCATGGGCCTGGGCCAAGGCAGGTGTGACCTGGCATTGGTCAAAGGCCAGCTCAAGCCCCTCCGGCCATGGGCTGCCTCGATATTTGGGGAGTGTCCTAACCTCTTGGGCTTTGTACTGTGACCTAGAGGCTTGGCCGGCTCAGGGTGACCCCTGGGTCCTGGACGCTGGGCTGGGAAGTTGCAGAATTTCCCGCCCTGCCCGTCCATCCCACACCCCCAGTGGCTTGAACGGTTAGGGTGAGGGATGCACGGGGACGCTTGCACTTGGGGTGAGATGAGGAGGTGGCGGTGCGGCCCTGAGCAGACTCGCTGGCACAGCCAGGAGCCTGGCTGGCTTCAGGACTTCCCCTGGCCTGACATTATTAACTCCTGGCTTTTTCCTTGTCTCCTCCACAGTTCAGCTTCGTTGTAAGTAAAGCCTTTTCCTGTCCTTGTAACCTAGCTCCGCCTAGCACTTAGCCGCTGTAGCTCTGTCCCTGCAATACTGACAGCACCCGTAGAAGCACTAACATCCTAAGCGGGAGCATTAAGGGAGGTGGGGGGTGAAGCAGAGGCGCCCGCGGTTCTGGAGCCAGGACGCCTCCCTGTCCTGTGTGCCTTTGACTCTGCTCCCAGGAGGAGTCCTGGAGCCTCCCTGAGGCAGGAGGAAGTAGAGGGTGTGTGACTGTGGCGGTCCCCCAGGGCCACAGCTGGAAGTTTGCCACAGCCACCTCCCTCCCTCCCTCCTCCTCCCCAGCACTGGGCATCCCCTCAGGGCCTGAGGCTGTGAAGAGAACAGACAAGTCACAGAACCGCTGAGATTTATCGGGTCACACACCTGAGCTACCAACTTGGGAGGGCAGAGCAGTGGGCGGTTTAAGGCCAGTCGCGGGTGACAGTGGAACCATCTGTTAGCAGTGTCCTCTGGAAAGAAGGCCACAGAAGCTGTTCTCTTCTCAGATACCTCAGAGCTGAGTTGGTCCGTCTGCTGCGAGCAGGGAGACACAGAGATCTGGGACCTGCTGGACCCGCGGTCCTGGCTTCCTGGGGTCTCCCAAGCTGCAAGGTTGCAGCCCCTTCATTTCTTTAGTTCCCACTGGCGCTTCGAAGGGCCTCCTGCTAGGAGGGCGTCTGCCTCCACCGAGGGCCTGCGGGCCTCACCAGCACTGCTGTGGGGCTTGGCAGATCAGGGTGCTTTCCAGCGGCTGGGCAGGTGGGGCCTGAACTTGCCTCTTCTGCGGAGGCTGGTCCCCTCTGGGTGCAGGGCAACGGCTTGCCTTCCATATGCCAGCCAGCAAGCGGGCTCTGTGGCCGTATGCTCCTGTTCTGCCAGGCCCCTGCTAGGCACCTGGGTCCACAGACTTGTTCCTCCTACAGGGAACTCCTGTGCCCCACCAGGCTGATTAGATTCTTGCAGGGCTCGTGAGGATGACTGAGAAGCTGCCTTTTCCTGCTTTGGGGACCCCAGGTCCCTGCCCAGGGCATCTGGTAGGGGTAGGACAGCCCTCAGTTAGGAGACCAGGGGGCCTAGGTAGGTTGCAGGGGACTTGGGACCTTGGACGAGTTTCCTAACATTTGAGCCTAAATTTCCTTGGTTACAAAATGAGACCAGCGGTCCCTTCATAGAGATAGGATGAACCAGAGAGTAATGTGTGTCAAGCACCCGACATAGGGCTTGGCATGGAGGGAGACTGCTCAGCTGAAGCCCCTGGAGGCAGAAGGGACCTCACAAGATTTTGGGTTCCTCCCTTCTTTGGCCTTGACAGTGGCCTCTGGGGAGCAGGGACAATCTAGCCCACCTTCAAGGGTTGGGGCAGAGAGGAAGAACGGATTCTATGACATGAACAACTCTTATCTTCTATAAAATTCACAGTTGAACAGGATACGTTCTCTGACCCATGCTGGGAAATTTTAGCACTCAAATTTTGGGGCAAAAACCTGTTGTGCTGAGCCCTGTTGAAAGCTGGAGTCTGGTCAGCTCCTGGGGCAGGAGGAGAGGGTGGTGTGGGATGGTGGGGAAAGCGGGCTGCAGGGCCGGCCTCCTGTTGGTTTTCCCTGGGCCTGGGCCATTGGAGAGCTGGCCCAAGGCCGCCCACCCCCTTCCTGTGGGGGCCTCCCTCAGGCCAGAGTCCTCCTGCAGGTCCTTTCTGCACCCAGCTCAGCTTCTGTGAACCATGATCGTCTCTCTGCTTCCATTTCCCTCTCCATCTTTAAAAAAATCTTTTATGTTAAAAAATAAATAAATAAATAAATAAAAAATATATATATACCGTATTTGCCGGCGTATAAGACGACTGGGCATATAAGACGACCCCCTAACATTTCCACTCAAAATACAGAGTTTGTTATATACTCGCCGTATAAGACTACCCCCTCTTCCGCACACCTTCCACACACCA
>NW_017731603.1:144291-149690 GCF_001890085.2 Hipposideros armiger | reverse complement strand
GTGGTGGGGGGTTCCCAGTGTCGTCTGCTGAACAACCAACTGGTACTTTTAAATAGTTGTTTTTAAAATTGTTATGTAGCTGTATCCATAGGAAGTTTGGAAAATAAAGGAAAAAATGTCATCCCTAATCTATCTTGCCAGCCTATAGTAACCTCTGTTAGCATCTGGCAATATTTTCTTTTATCTTTTAAAAACTTTTATGAAATAGCTGATATATGAGAGAGAGAGTACACACACAGAGCATAAAAGTTATAAAGCATAATAATAAATTCCCAATCTAATTCTTCATTCGCCTTTCAAATGTACTTTACATAGTCATCATTAGAGCATACATCCAACTTTGACCCTGATTTTTGTGCTGCCCACGATTTGAAAGGGCTCAGCTAAGGGCACTCGTGATTCAGGCCCTCGGGAGTCCTTAGGGTCCCCCCAGAGGAAAGACAGGAGCCCCAGCCTCAGTCTGGCTGGGGACGGAGGTGTGTGTGAGGGTGACCCTGCCCTCAGAAGCAGTCTGATGCCACTGCCCACCTGGCCGGGGGCTGTGGGCCCGGGGCCAGCCGTGTCCCCGGCCCAGCGCGGGGCCGTCCTCGCTCACGTGCCCTCGCGCCCCCAGGAGAAGGAGCGGCAGCGCCTGGAGAGCCTGAGGCGGAAGGAGGAGGCGGAGCAGCTCCGCAGGCAGAAGGTGGAGGAGGACAAGCGGCGGCGGCTGGAGGAGGTGAAGCTGTAAGTGGCCCGCCCTGCCCCCGGCTCTGCCTGGCTGCCGCGGCGCCCCCTGACCACCCTGTGCCTGCAGGAAGCGCGAGGAGCGCCTCCGGAAGGTGCTGCTGGCTCGGGAGCGGGTGCAGCAGATGAAGGAGGAGAAGAAAAAGCAGATCGAGCAGAAGTTTGCTCAGCTGGATGAGAAGACAGAGAAGGTGCGGGTCGTGGGCTTTGGGCGGGCTGTCCCCTGCTGGGGCCCAAGCAGGTCAGACCTGGTGGCCCAAGGGTTAGGACTGGACTCTGGGAAATTACAGGTTCGATGCCCTGGACCCCTTTTCTGTTTGTCCCAGGGGCCTCGGAGTTGGTTCTGAGCCAAGCTGAGGGTGGCAGGCCTCTGCTCATGACCGAGAAGCAGCCCTTTGCCGGTGGGTGGGTTGATGCCCCCGGGCAGGCCTGGCTTCCAGGCGCCCCCTCCTCTGAGCTCTGAGGAGCATGCTGGGTTTGCAGGGGCAGGGGGTGCCTGTCACAGAGCTCTGCGTCCCAGTCTGTAGGGCTGAGTGAGGAGGGCCCCTCCAACGAGCACATTGTGGGTGGGCTCTGCAGGCCAAGGAGGAGCGATTGGCTGAGGAGAAGGCCAAGAAAAAGGCAGCAGCCAAGAAGATGGAGGAGGCGGAGGTGCGCAGAAAGCAGGAGGAGGAGGCGCGGAGGCTCAGGTGGCTGCAGCAGGTGCGGATGCAGGTGGACAGAGTGTCCTGGGCATCAGGGAGGCGGCGGGGCCGGATGGGCACTGCCTCTGCCCCTGGGGCCTGCTGGGCATGTCCCACTTCGTTGGGTTAATCCTGGTGGGTCTGTGGCTTCAAGCCCTGAGGAGGTTCAGCAGATTCCTTGGAGACGGGGATGTGACAGTAACCTGCCTCCCGTTTTCTGTAGAGGTGGCAGTTGAGGGTTAAGCGCATGGACTCTCGAGCCAGACTTGCACTCTCAGCTCTGCCCTGTATGAGCTGTGTGACCCTGGATAGGTTACTCGACCTCTCTGTGCTTCGGTTCCTTCAGCTAGCAGGGGTCTGTACTTGATAGGGTTGTGAGGATGAAATGTTCTGCCTGTAAAGAGGAGGGGCCTACCCCTTCCTGGGAACTGTTGATCTTATGACTCCAGGGAACACAATTCTGTCATTAGGGGACTTACAATACTAATGGCTAAAATTACATGCCAGGCACTGTTCTCAGTGTTACATGTATCAGCTCAGCAACTTCATGAGGCGTAGCTATTCTTGTTTCCCCATTTGATCGATGGGGAAATCAAGGCCAGGGAGCTTTAGTGATAGCCCAGGGTTACACAGCTAGCGAGCGGCTCCACTCTGTACCCTTAACCAAATCTGCAGCCGCAGCAAAAGCAATTGTCACAAGATGCGTTTTCAGGCNCACGGGGCAAGCACTATGGGCAGTCTATCTGAAGTGTACCTGGCGTATAAGACGACCCCCCACTTGGAGGCATATTTTTCAGGGCCAAAAAATCATCTTATATGTCGGCAAATATGGTATATATATGTATGTATGTATGTATGTATATACAGTAAAATTTGCTAAAAATTATATAGTAAAATCTATACTTTGTAAATGTTGACTTCAACAATTTTTAGTATTTCATTTTTTGTCTTTTTTGATTTTTGTGATTTTGCTGTCATTTTGCAGTTTCTTTACTGGTTGCTGTAGGCATTACATACTTTCACAATCACTTTAGAATCGATTATCTTATCAGTTCAGTTGGCATTAGAAACCTTACTGCTCTCTCCGCTGTATGCTATCCTTGTCTTACATATTGATATTACATTTCCACACGTTGACTAACCTGTCAGACAGACAGTGTTAGAACTTTGCTTTTAGCTGTCAAACATTTTAAAGAGCTCAAGAGGAAAAGAATAGTCGATCGATATTTACCCAGATATTTATCATTTCTACTGTTCTTCATTCTTGATGCTTCACTTGTCCTGGTATCATTTCTCTTTTGTCTGGAGAATGTCCTTTAACAATTCTTTGAGAACATGTCTACTGGCAAGAAATTCTCTACTTTTCCTTCATTTGAGAAAGTCTGTTTCACTTTGATTTTGAAGGATATTTTCACTGAATATATAGATAGAGTTCTAGGTTAACAGTTCTTTCAGCACTTTACAAATGTTGTGCCACTTCCTTCTGGCCTCCATAGTTTCTGTTGGGAAGTCTCCAGTCATTCAAATTATTGTCCCCAGAGAGGTAATGTGCCTTTTTTGTGTGTGTGTGGCTCCTTTTGAGAATTTTTCCCTGTGTATTAAGTTTTCAGCAGTGTGATTATAGTGTGGCTGGACATGGGTTTCCTTGGGTTTATGCTCTTTGGGTTTCAATGACCTTGAATCTAGATTTATATTTTTTACCAATCTTAGGGTGTTTCCAAACAATTACATTTTCACATTATTTTTCTGCATTGCATTCTTTCTTCTCCATTGTGGAATGACAGTGGCACGAATGGTAGACCTTTTGGTGTCATCTCACAGTTGCCTCAGGCTCTGTTAATTTTTCTTCAATATCTTTTTCTCTATGTTTAGATTGGATACATTTTATTAATTTATCTTCATGTTTATTGACATCTGTCTTCTCCATCTGTTCTTGGACCCATGCACTGAATTTATTTCAGTTATCGTATTTTTAGCTCTAAACTTTCCATTTGTTCTTTAGATTTTCTCTTTTTCAAGTTTCCTTAAGAATGTTTGTGGTTACTTGTTAAAGCATTTTTGTAATAGCTGCTTTAAGGTTTTTGTCCATAATTCCAACATCTGTCATCTTGGCATTGGTGGCTATTGATTGTCTTTCCCCAGGGGAGTTGAGAGTATCCTGGTTTTTTGAATGTTGAGTCATTTTGGGTTCTATCCTGGACATTTTGAATATTATATTAGGAGATTGGGTTTTGTTTAAAATTTATGGAGAATGTTGATATTTTGCTTTATCAGCAACCCACCTGGTTTAGTTCAGGCTGCAGGTTCCAATCCACCTTCTGCCGGGTGTGGACCCAGTGTTAGTTCAGATTTCAAAGGCTTTGCAGTGCTTTTTTTTTTTTTTTCCTTTAAAAATATCTTTTTAAAAATTAAGGTATAATTGACATATAACATTGTATTAGTTCTGGGTTTATAACAATGATTTGATATTTATATATATTGTGAAATAATCATCACAGTAAGTACATTTAACGTCCATCATCACACATAGTTACAGAATTTTTTTTTTAAAGATTTACTCTGAGCAACTTTCAGATACGTAATACAGTATTATTAACTATAGTCACCAAATTGTATTACATGACTTATTTAGTTTATAACTGGAAAGTTATATTTTTTTACTTTTTTTACCCATTTGGCCCACTCCCACTACCCACCTCTGGCAAACACCAGTCTGTTCTCTGTATCTATGAGCTTGGTTTTTGTTTTGTTTTTTTAGATTCCACATATAAGTGAGATTATATGATATTTGCCCTTCTTGGTCTGACTTATTTCGCTTACCATAGTGCCCTCAAGGTCTATCCATGTTGTTGCAAATAGCAAGATTTAATTCTTTTTTATAACTGAATGACATTCCATATGTAGACTGCATTTTCTTTATCCATTCATCTCTCGATGGACACTTAGGTTGTTTCCATATCTTGGTTATTGTAAATAGAGGGTGCATACATTTTTCGAGTTAGTGTTTTCATTTTCTTTGGATAAATACCTAGAAGTGGAATTGCTAGATCATATGGTAGTTCTGTTTCTAAATTTTTGAGGAATTTCCATTCTGTTTTCAATAGTGGCTGCTGCGGTGCTATTTGGACCTGTTCTGGGTTAGCCAGGCAGCGGTCAGTCTGGGACCTGGCAGGTGGTGTGTGAGTTAAGTTCTCAGTTTTTGATGTGATAGTGTGATAGTTAGGGTCAGATCCATGCCTCTGCAGCTTGGGGCTGAGCCCAGGAGTTCAGAAACAACCTTATGGTGTCATTTTCGCCATCTCTCCAGGACTTTTCGCTTCCCTGGGGCTCCCCCTTACTGTCCTCCAGCCAGGAAGCTGGGGCTCTTAGTTACCCTGCTCTGCTGTGTGCTGCCATGACTGCGCCCAGGGCCATCTGGCTGGAAGACAGAGAAAGAAAAGAGCAGCAGTGTTTTCCCACTTTTGGGATCACAGCTCCGTCGTGTAGAGGAAGCTCCTCCTCCCTCTGTGGACTGCAGGTTCCCGTAACTGCTCTGTCTCCGTGGCCACACGATTGCTTGTGGACTGGGATGTGAGAGAAGAGAGAGAAGAAAAAAACAAAAACAGGGTTTCTGCATTCTCTGAACGTTAGATGTTCCCTTTCTACTCCTTGAGCCAGAACTAGAAGGCTTTTCCTGGAGTTCTCTCTGCACCCCGGTGATCCCTTTGGGGTTTCAGGCCTCGCTGAGTTTAGGCTGGAGGAAAAAAAATATGTCAAACTCACTGCTGGTTCAGTGATGCTTCAAAGTCGGATCTTCTTCCCCAGTCTGCCTGCTGCTGTTTCCTTTGCAGAGGCCTCAAATATGACTGTTAGGCTTTATTTTATTATCAGTAGGAAAGAGAGAGTGGAGTGTGTCTGCTCCATCCTACCCATAGCCGGAGCTCTCCTCTCTACCTTTAAGATTGTATTACTTCGGGGCCAGATTCCTAGGTGGGAAATCTGTAGTCAAGGTCA
>NW_017731603.1:117756-140366 GCF_001890085.2 Hipposideros armiger | reverse complement strand
GGCTGTTGGCTCTTAGTTGGTGTGATGTGCCCAGTCTGCCGCTCCGTCCTCTACAGCGAGTGCCGATGGGCCTGGCTTCCGTGTCAGGGAGGGGAACACGGCCAGGGCTCGGCTTCCTGCCCTGACAGGCTCTTGCTCGGTCCTCAGGGAGCTTCAGGAGAGGGAGAAAGCCCTGCGGCTCCAGAAGGAGAAGCTGCAGAGGGAACTGGAGGAAAAGAAGAAAAAGGTACACGGGAGCCGGGCGTGTGGGGCTCGCATGGGGTCAGCGCTGCGCTGTCGGCACTGAGCTGTGGGCTGGGGAGGCCTGATTAGTGGCTTCTGGGACAGGAGCTGCCCCGCCTGCCTGGCCTCGTGGGTTTGGCATGGGGGTAAGGGGAGCACATACACCCAGTCTCTAACACCCTGCTGGCTGCTGGTCCCAGGAAGAGCAGCAGCGCCTGGCTGAGCAGCAGCAGCTGCAGGAGGAAAAGAAGAAAGCCAAGGAGGCTGCAGCAGCCAGCAAAGGCCTGAACATGACCATGGATGTGCAGGTGAGGCTTGGGCACCGGAGTGGAGATGCCCCAGCTCTGATTATTCTCTTCCCGGGAGTTTCAGGCACAGATAATATATCAGGACCATAAGAAAGGAAGGATACAGTTGGCCGAGTAGCTTTTACAGTTACCTTTTTTTTTCCTTTTTAACGTATAAGAGTTTATTTGAGCCAAACTGATGACAATTGCCGGGAAGCAAAATCTCAACAGATTGAGAAAATGCTCCCTACTATTTTTGATAGCGTATATTTCTTATCTAAAAATGGAATTTGTTGTTTAAAAAAAAAAAACGAAACTAAACTTTATGAAAGTATAAAATAAAAGAAGGGTACCTTCTGATGAAAACTCTAAGCCTGGTGTATATCCTTCTATATGTTTACACATATAAACATTTTATACACCTAGATACAGACATACACAGAGTTCTGAATGGACACAGAATGTACAGACTGCCCTAGTCTGTTCAGGCTGCTTTAACAAACTACCATAGACTGGGTGGCTTCAACAATAAATATTTATTTGAGACCGGGAAGTCCAAGGTCAAGGTGCCAGCAGATTCAGTGTCTATTGAGAGCCCTCTTCCTTGGTTCACGGATGGCTGGGACTCGCTGTGTCCTTGCACGGCGGAAGGGGAGCGGGAGCTCTCTGGGGTCTCTTTTCTCAGGGCTCTGATCCCATTCATGACCTAATCACCTCCCAAAGGCTCCACCCCCCACTACCATCACATTGAGGGTTAGGAATTTTGGGGAGAGGGACACCAACATTTACTCCATAATACGTACCATTTGGCAGCTTGATTTTTTTTTTCTCCCCCTTTTTTCTTTCATTTAGTATATTGTAGACATCTGTCTATTTCAGCACTTGTAAACCTTATTTTTGATGGCTGTGTACTAGTCATTTGCCAGAATTTCTTTAACTAGTGTCTGTGGGCCAGCATTTAGGCTACTTCAGTTTAATGTCTTATAAACAAAATGTACTATGAGGAAGGGTTTAGAGTGCAGCATAGGTTAAGATGTTGGAAAGTTGGACGTTAGTTGAACGTTCACTTATAACAGATGTTTAAATGACAAACCATGGGATTCACAGTGGAGTTCCCAGGAGCTGTTTGCGGCAGACACACTGCCCTGGAAGTACGTTTGCAACTTAACTTTAACATGAAAAAGGAAGATACAGAGCTGTGTATATTGTGCGACTTTTTTAAATTAAAAAACGACCCAGACTCAACTAGGTTCCCACCCTAAATATCTGAGAAAAATCCCTGCGTGCTCCTGGCAGGGGAGGAGAAAGGAACCACTGTGAAATACTTGGAGGACTCTTAAAAAAAAAAAAAGAAAAGAAAATGTGACCCTGAGCCTTTTGATTTTTTTCTGTGAAGTGAGGCGGTGGTCAGAGCCCCAGCACTCCTCCTGGGTGGTGTGGAGGTGCAGGAGTTGAGACGAGGCGGGAGCTGACGGCCGTGTCTGTCTTTTCCAGTCTCCAGCTTGTACCTCCTATCAGATGACTCCACAAGGGCACAGGGCACCCCCCAAGATTAACCCGGATAACTATGGGATGGATCTGAATAGCGATGACTCCACGGACGATGAGACCCATCCCCGGAAGCCCATCCCTGCCTGGGCCAGAGGTGAGCAGGGCACCCGGGCTCCCTGGAGACCTGGGTCCTCATGTGTGATTTCTGGGGCCCTAGAGGGTGTGGCTCGGCGGATGCAGGTGTTGGGAAGCTGTTGTGCCCATGGGCTGGCAGCTGGATACGTTGGCCAGACGGGCCTGCACCGGGCCTTGGAATGTGCCCAGGGAAGGTTGGGCACTCTGTGGCCAGTGGGCCCATCTTCGGACTTAGATCTATGATGTTGGGCATCTTTGTTCTCCACACATGCATTCAGTTGCAGCTGGCTCTGGGTGAGTGTGACTGTGCGGCCTGAGGCCTAGGTGCAAGGCCTGCCAGCAGTATAGTGGGGCCTGTGCATACAGTGTGTGCTTTACAGTTTGCAGGGCTGGGGGTCAGGGCGGGGAGCAGTCTCAGTCCCCAGGGGTCAGCGTTCTATAGAAGACACCTTGCTCTTGTGTCACTTCATTTGAACCCCACAGTAACCAGAATCTGACTTGGGCTCCTTAACTACCAGCATCAAGTCATTCGGGAGGTGGTAGCATGCAGGAGGCAGTGTGGCCAGGAGCCAGCTGGCCAGCAAAGCCACCTAATCATAGTGGACCTTCGCCAGCTTACTTAAACGCTCAGTTTTCTCATCCGTGAAATGGGTGTGATAAATAGGACCCAGCCAAGAAGGGTTATTGAGGATGAAGTGAATAGGCGTATGGAAGGCAGGGCAAGCTAGACACACGTTCCAACTCCTGATCCTCCTGTGTCCCCCTCAGCTGTGGTGGCAGGGCTGTGTGCCCCCCACAGCCTCAGCCTAGAGGCCCCTCAGTCTGCACCCTGCACCTCGGGGCCTGTGGGCTGATGAGATGAACAGCTGACCCAGACAGTGGAGGGTGGCACCCTATGCTTAAGTTCTGGAGCTAGACCTGTCTCCAAACCTCGGCTCTGCCAGTTACTGGCTGTGTGCCTTGGGCAAATCTCACCATTATAAAATGGGGGATAAAGGACCTGGCTCCCAGGTGGATGTGGGGATAACGAGGTCATGCGGTGAGGGCCCAGCCAAGTGCGAGGCCCCTGGAGCTCCTGAGGACCCGTGCTGAGCTTAGAGGATGGCGGTGGGAACATGTGACGAGAGCATTGCCAGGGTTTGGTCATGGGGCCGTGTTCGGGCTGAGTTTGAGTTGTTCCAAGATGTGTGCCTGAGAAGCTGCAATCCCAAAGGACACACCAGCTGGCTGAGTGTGAGGCAGGGCTATTGAGACTTACTGGCCGGGGAGAGTCTCCAATGGCGGCCAGCCGGAGGGTTACTGATCCACCTGCAGGCAGAGAAGCAAGGTTCTAGAGAGCCAGCAAACAAAGAGCGTTCCATGGGAGAAATCATCTGGCAGGCCCTGCAGGCCTGTCGTCATGTACGCAGGCCCAAGACGCCGGGAAACCTTGACCGCCAGCCAGCCTACAGAACAGGCTGCCTGATAAGCAGCGTTCCCATGGAGCCAGGAGACCTTGACTGTCGGCCGGCTCCTCTGCCTGCGGGCCAGGTCCCTACAGGCAGAGGAGGGGGGTTCAGCGGCGCTGACAGGGCGGGAGGTGGGGCCGTGCTGGCGTGGAGAGGATGATCCGGGCTCTGTAGGTGGGGCAGGGGCAAGAGGAGGCTTGTGGGGAGCCCCCAGGCGGTGACCCGGCCCTCTGTATCCTGCAGGCACCCAGCTCAGCCAGGCCATCATCCACCAGTACTACCACCCGCCGAACCTTCTCGAGCTCTTTGGAACCATTCTCCAGCTGGACTTGGAGGACATCTTCAAGAAGAGCAAGCCTCGTTACCACAAGCGCACCAGCTCTGCCGTTTGGAACTCGCCGCCCCTGCAGGGCAGCAGGGTCACCGGCAGCCTGGCCTACAGCCTGAAGAAGTACTGAGGCCGGCCTGCGGGCCCTGTTGGCAGTCTCAGCCCCAGCCCTAGTTTGTCTGTCTGCCTGCCTTGTCTGTCCATCTCTCTGTTGATCTGGTGCCCTCCTGCCTGGTGTTCTGTCACTGAGGGTTTGGTCACGTGTATATAAACGTTCTCTGTGTGCTGCAGATGGAAAGTGGCCCAGGCCTGTTTGGAGGCTGCGCTGGGGTGTTCGGGGAAGTGCCAGGCCCAGCCCCGCCTGGCCCACAGGCAGCACTGTGTACATAGATTGGTATTATATAATTCAGCTGAATTTTAGCCGCTAGTGTTTGAGAGCTAGATTAATAAAGTCTGTTCCTTCAAGCCTGCTGTGGGTATCATGAAGACTTGGGGGCCTCGGCAGAAGGCCCTGGACCCTGGCCCGGCAGCCTGGTGTCTTGGGCCACTGGATGGGATGGAGGAGCGAGGCACTGTTCCTTCTCTCGGGGTGTGCTGCAGGGTCATCGGGGTCCCACCCCCAGAGAGGCTGATGCAGTGGGTGACCTGAGGCCATCCTGGGCAACCCTGAGAAACATGTCAGCTGCTCTCATGAGGGGGCAGGTGAAGATACTTCCTGATTTTTCTGGGGAGCTCCTGTTTGTAAAAGAGGGCTTGTTCAATGGGACAGACCTGGGGTTGAGGTCAGGCAAACTGGGCTCTTGATTCAGCTCTGCCCCTTAAGACCGTCTCCCAGCACCTCCACGCCCCAGGCTCCAGCCTTGCTGCACAGAGTCAAGCACATGGACATGCCACTGAAGCGGAAGTAGAAAGGGGAGGCTTAGAAAGGCGCTGTCTCTTGAAGCTACCTCGGGACCAGTGCTTGCAAGCAGTTGAGATGTTTTCCCAACAAAACCAGGCAGTTGCTAATTAAACGCTGAGTGCCAGTGGGAACTGGCCCTGGTCCTGCCTGGTAGCTGCCAGCCGTGTTCTAATGCATGACAGCCACCAGCTTCTTAATCCTCTGCTGCCCCAGCCCCTGGACAGGTCGGTGGGTCAAATCAAGCCACAGCCAGTTTCTGTAAAGCTATACTGGAACCCACGTGGTAGAAACAAATGTCTGTTGTCTCCAGCGGCTCTGCTGAGGGCAGAGTTAAATAGTTGCAACAGAGGCCTTACGACCTGCAAGTGGAAAAAATTTCCTGTGACCCTTTACAGAAAAAGTTTGCTGACTCTTGCTTTAGGACAGAATAAAGGCTAAATTCAAGAGTACTTTAAAAAATGAGGAAATAGTCAACACACAGGTTAGGCGGAAATCTAGAGGATTCTGTCTATGCAAAGAAAAACTTGACGGTACATTCAAATAAGGTGCACGATTCAAATTTGTTCCATAAGTGCTCTGACTAGAAACTTGTGGGGTCAACTGGCAAGTGTGCCTTTGCCTAAAGTCACACTATCAAAATACTACTTGTAACCATATTTATATAGTGTCTTTGAGAAAATTTGCTACTCAGCAAAAAAGGTAGTTCAGTTGCTTTGCGTCTTCACCAGCACTTGGTATTGTCAGTATTTCGTATTTTAGCCATTCTAACAAACGTTTAGCGAAATCCCATCGTGGTTTTCAACTCACATTTTCCTGATGACTGATGGTGGTGAACATATTTTCATGTGCTTATTGTCATCTGTGTGTCTTTGATGAAGTGTCTGTTCAAATCTTTTCGCTTTTTATTTTTGTTTTTTTCTTTTTGCCATTTAAAATTTTTTTTAGTTCGTTTTTTGTTGTTCATGTTTAAATTGGGTTGATTTCTTGAGTTTAGAATCTTTATGTGTTACGGATACTATTTGTTGTCAGTTATGTGCTTTGCAATATTTTCTCCTAGTCTGCACTTGTCTCTTCATTCACCGTTTTTTCATAGAGTAACAATTTTCATTTCGGTGAAGTTCAGTTTATTGACTTTCTTTTATTTTATGGATTGTGCCTTTTGGTGTCATGTCTAAGAAATGCTTTCCTAGTCTCAGTTCTCAAAGATTTTCTCCTATTTTTTTCTAAATGTTTCATAGTTTAACATATTACATTTAGATTTATGAAACTTCTTTTAACGTATGAGGTTTATGTTTTTGTTTGTTTGTTTGTTTGTTTTGGGGGCGGGGCTTGTGGACGGATGTCCAGTTGTTCCAGGACCATTTGTTAGAAAGACTGTTCTTTTTCCACTGAATTTCTTTTGTATCTTTGTCAAGAATCATTTAGCCCTTATTAATATAATATGGGTTTTTTTCTAGACTTGATATTCTCTTCCATTGATGTGAGTCTCCTCTTTTACCAACACCACATGGTCAAGATTACTGTAGCTTTTTGTATAAGTCTTAAAAATCTGATAGTGTGATTCCTACCTCTTTATTCTTTTCAAAATTATTTTGGCTTTTCTATCAGTTTTGCCTTTATTTGTAAATTTTAGAATCGGCTTACCTATACAAAAACATGCTGGGATCTTGATTGGAATTGCATTAAATCTATAGATAAGTTTGGGGAGAATTCACATATTGATGATGGTGAGTCTCCTAAACCATGAACATGACATGTCCATTTATTTACGTCTTTGGTTTCTTTCATCATCGTTGTGTAATTTCAGCATTGCTGGTCCTATACAAGTTTTGTTAGATTTAGAGCGAAGTATTTATTTTCTTGGAGCTATTGTAAATGGTATTGTTTTTCTAATTTTGGTTTCTAGTTGTTCGTTGCTGGTATTTGGAAATACAGTTGATTTTTGTGTGTTGACCGTGTATCTTGTGATGCAACGAAAGCAATACTTAAGGGGAAGTTATAGCACTAGATGCTGTGTTAGAAAGGATATCTCAAATCAGTGACCCCAGCTTCTACTTTAAACAACTGAAAAAAAGAAGAGCAAATAAAAGTATAAGCAGAAGAAGGGAAATAACAAAGGCAGAGCAGAAGTCAGTGGCATTGGAAAGAGAAAAATAATAGAGAAAATTTAATTCAACCAAAGGCTGGTCCTTTGAGAAGCTCAAAAACAATTTGTATACCTCTACCTGGACAGATGAGGAGAAAAAGAAAGAAATGACCAATGTCAAAATGAGAGGTAACACCGCTATAGATTCTACAAATATTAATAGAACAAAAAGAATATTATGAACAACTTATTGCAATAAATTTGACAATTTAGATGAAAGGAGCACAAATTCCTTGGAAGATGCAAAATATCTTAGTTCACTCAAGAAAAAATAGAAAACCTAAATAGCTTTTTTTATGAAAGAAATTGCATTTGTAGTTTAAAATCTCACATAGTACTGAAGGCCTAGATCACTAGTGGTAAATGTTACCACATATTCAAGGAAGAAATAATACCAATTCTACACAACCTCTCCCAGGAAATGGAAGAGGAAAGAATACTTTTCTGCTCCATCTATGAGGCCAACATTGTTCTGATTCCCAAACCAGACAATAAAGATATTACAAGAAAGGAAAACTACAATTATTCCTTGTGAACATCACAAAAATTCTTGACAGAGTTTTAGTAAATCAAATCCAACATGATCCTATATAAAAAAGAAATCAAATCATCTTAATCAAATAGGATTTATACCAATAATGTAAAGAAGATTTAACATTTGAAAGTCAACTAATGTAATTCATATTAGTACAGAGCCATGTGATTAAATTAATAGATGCGGAAAGTGCATCTAACCATTCAAGACTAATTCAAGATAAAAGCTCTAAGCAAGTTAGAATTTAAAGGGAATTTCCTTGGCTTGATAAAAGTACATCTACAAGAAAAATTCTCCAGCAAATATGGTGAATGTCTGGATGCATTTGTCCCATTAACAGATCGAATGCAAAAAATGTCCATTGTCATTGCTTCTGAACCTTTTATAGGAGGCTGTAGCCACTGCATTAGGGCAAAAAGAAAAAAGGCACTGGAAAGTAAGAATTAAAACTATATTCAGAGATGACTTGTAAATCTGATAGTGTCTACCCAAAGGTTAACAAGTGAGTTTAGCATGGTTGCAGGTATAAGATTAACATACAAAAATTAATTATATTTCTATATATTTACCTTGCATAATGAAATTGAAATAAAAACCAATGCAATTTATAACAATATCCAAAATTATTGAAGTCTAATGAAAAAATTTGATAAAAGATGTGAGAGACCTGTACAGTAAAAGCTATAAAACATTGCTGGGAGATTAATGAAGACCTAAATGGGGTATACATAGTATTCATGGATTAGAAACATTCTTCTTAAGATGTCAGGTTCCTCCAAATTGATGAATAGATTTAATGCAATGCAATCTCAACCAAAGTCCAAATAGGCTTTTTTTTTGTAAGTTTATGAAAAATCTGGTTTCAATGGAAATTTCTATAACTACACAGGACCTACAATATCCAAAACAAGTTTGAAAAAAATTAGGAGGGCAACACTACATAACTTCAAAAGTTAATACAAAGCCGCAGTAGTCAGCATAGTATGGTATTGGTGTAAAGATAGACAAATAGACCCCTGGAACCATAGAGTTCAGAAATAGAACTACGAATATATGTTCACTTAGCTTTTCACAAAGATGCAAAGGCGATTTAATGTGGGAAGGATAATTTTTCAACAAATTGTCTTGGAACAACTGGATATATTAAAAATCTCCAACCCCACCATATATCACATTTAATTCGTGATGGACCATAGGCCTAAATTTAAAACCTAAAAATATAAAGCTACAAGAAAATAAGAATATCTTAGCGTCTTTATGTTTGGCACAGATTTCTTAAACCTGTCACAAAAAGTATGAACTATAAATGTAAAAGTCAATAAAAATTTAAAACTTTTTACTCTTTAAAAGGTCACTGTTGTTCAGCATTCCCCACTCCCCTTCCCCATGAGTGGGATGGTGCAAATAACCTATCTTACCATATTCAAAGGAATAGAGCTGGTAATGATCACCACCTGGTCAGAGTGAAGACGAAGGGAACTTGCAATGGCTCTCCATTCCTATGATATGAGGTTCAGTGTCTCCCTTTAGAAATTAGTGTATCTTGGCCTGTATAAGAATCAAAACTTCACATTGTGTCACAATCAAGACTTCTCCTTCCCCTCTCTTCTTCCTTCCCTTTTTCTCTCCCACCTGCTAAACATAGTTTCTGACAGATTTAGGGGTTTAAAATGGAAAGATATAAGGAGACAAGAAAGTTGTTAATAGACTCATACTCTTGGGACTGGTCGAGGTTCCCTGGACCAGTCTCATTCTCTCATGGGACACCTTCATGGGTTATCAGAAAGCTCAGATTACTAAGATCTGTTCTTCTCTTCATGGTTAATAAACATTCAAAGTACAAGCAGCTCTGGAAAAATTAAAAATATGACAGCTGGAAAAGATAATAAAGGAATTGGAAGACTATATGTAACAAAAGTGATGTATGCATAGTGGGAAGAATAAAGAATACAAATATGTAAGAAAAGAAAAGTATGCTAAAACATCCATCTAGGATGTCCAACTAATAGGCTTCTAGAATGAGAGAGATTGTGGTGGGAAGAAAGTCACCAAAGGAAAACATCTAGAACGTTTTCCAGAAGTGAAGAATAGGAAATTGAATAGCTCAGCTCCCAGCAGGTGAATGCAGGATATGGTGAAGCCGAAAAGGAACAATGGAGCCATGGATGGGGGTTCCTACCACTATATTCTTGATGGCGGCTGGGCGAGACACAAGAGGTAAACATCCACCAATACCCCAACCAGGGGCCTTCCTGCACCACAGTCTTGATGGTGGCCGGGCGAGACATAGGAAGTAGGAAATGCAAGAGCCGCATCATCCGTGCTTGCTGGAGCAGCCCACCAGCTTTATAGCTACAGAACAATAGTGGTTAATGGCAAACTTGTTATAGCTGATGGCCAGCTCGGGTTACGTAACCGAGCCAGCACCTTTCCACTTGAGGCTGAGAGCCTGGAACTGCTCTCTGGGACTCTGTCCCAACACCCACTCATTCCCTACATCAAAACACATTTTTGTGACTTTTTGGAACATCAGTCTAAAAAAAAGATTTTCCTTTTAGAAAGAACCTACACGAAGAAGCAGCAGGTGAGAATCATGGTTCCAGCAGGGAAATCATTTATATCAGTTTCCCCATATTCCGCTGCTAAAGGCCCTGGGGCCAGAGCTTCACATTCTGAAGACAACGGTTAGCTAGAAAATGTGGGCAGGGAGTGGAGGGGAACTTAGTAACTGAGTAGATGCCTAATAAGCCATGTGAGCTGTCACATGTGTCTAAAGATTAAATATTTAACCTCAGATTTTGTAAAAATGTAAGGCGTGTAAAGTTCAGGGGTCTGGTGAAGAAGCCAAGGAGAATTAGCTGGAGGTGACTCCTGATTCTGGTTCGGCTTCCAAATCCGCCTTCCTGTCCCAAGTCATTAGATGGATCCGGGTTAGAATAGGTCAAGCTAATGTTTACATCTTGGAAACAGAAAGACTGAGGTGGCCCAGTCCTCAGATGATAGGGCTCCAACTTCCTGCTGTCCTCACCTGTGTCTCCCTATGGTGACTCCAAAGTCCTCTCCAGGAACATAAAGAACATGGTGTTCCCACCAGGATGTCACGCTGAGGCCTGGGTTTAAGTTTGATGTTGGGTTTGAGCCTTGCCTTCATTAGACATTCAATTTCAAATGAAATTCTCTTTCTGAATAGATCTAATCATAAAATATGTAATAACTCACAATCCATCCGGATAAGCAATTACACAATCATTAGTTAAGCACCTACTGTACAACTATTGTCATAGAAAGACAGAGTGTACAGGTCATGCCCTCCCGGAGCATAACACGGGGAAAGAGCCATGGGACCTGGGCCTGGTTGCCAGGACAGAGGTGCACATGGAGAGTCATGGGGTCTTGGGAAGGGGATCCCCAGAGACTTAGGGCCAGGAAAGGACTTAAGAAGTTGGTGGTCTTTGATGTGGTGTCAGGAATGAATAAGGAATTCAACCCAGAGGGACTGAGGCAAGGACAGTGGAGAAGGAGACTTCACAGGGAGCAGATGCCTTGAGCTGAAAACTGTGCGGCCTGCATGGAAATCAACCTGGAGTTCACACAGGGCGGTTGTGCAGGTCAAGGTCACAGGATCCATCTGAACCATAAAGTGAAGGTCCAGAGGGTCACGCTGAGGAGGTCAGCAGTGCTGAGAGCGCCTCTCGAGCCTGAAAGCCTGGCCCCTTACTGGCTGCGCCGGCCACTAGCTGTGTGCCCTTTGTCAAGCTACTTGACCTGTCTTGTCCCATTGTCTGCAGTTGGGGAGAAATGATATGCCCACCTCTTGGGGAGGGTGACCACACATCTCAGTTTGCTCAGGACAAACCTGGTTTATGCTGCTGTCCTGGCGTTCCGTCCATTAAGAGACCGCTTTCTCCTCCAAAGTGCCCGTTTGGTGAATAAATTTCATCATCACCTTACTCATTGGGTTGCTGTGAAGATTAAAAGAGGTGGTCACCAGTGCCCCTCATTGAGTAAGTGCTCTACAATAATTTGCCATTCATGTTTTATTGAATGTGGAAAATAATAACACAGGTTGGAGGTGGGTATTGAGAAGAGCCAACGGTATATATATATATATATATATATATATATATATATATATATATATATATATATGTTCGAGAGACAAATTGTATGTAAATTATATAATTAAAACTCAAGAAGAAGTCAGAAAAGCAATCGAGGAAGCATGGCTCAAATAACAGTGTTTAGAAGTGAATGAGGGAGCTCCAAGATGGTGGAGTAGATACACACTGTGCCTGCATCCTTGCATGAACACATTAAAATTACAACTAAATTATAGAAAAATCGACCTGGAGAACCATTGAAGTCTAGCTGAACAGAAGTCTGATAACTGAAAATATAAGGAAGAAGCTATGTTGAGACCGGAAGAAGGCACAGAGAAGCAAAACAGGCCCCAAACCTCCCTGCGGTGATTGAGAATCAGGAGGGTATCTAAGCCATGGAGGTCCCCCGTAGAGGAACAAGAGATCCCAGCCACACACCAGGCTCTCCAGCCCAGAGTAATGGTGCTGGGAGTAGGAGCACCCTCAATATCTGGCTGTGAAAATTAGTAGGGATTCTGACCAGCTAAGTGGGACAGAAGGATGATGAGAAGCCCAGACATCCCCTTAAGTGACCCATGCACAGACTCACTCGCTCGCAGGCACTCACCCTGGGCTCAGGTGGAGGGACAGTGAGTTGGATAGTGTTGAGGCATACAGGGGGCAGACTGAGGTGTGTGGCCTGAGAGAAAGAGCTGGAGGACAGTCACCATTGTCCCTGTGAAGGGTCCTTCTTTTGTGCAACCAGCAGGCAGGTGCCATCTTTCCTGTGTTGAGCCTACCCCAACAGGCCAAATCTGAATCTGATCCACCCTGCTGATTCACTGGATCCCAGCCCCACCCTACTCCTCCAACACTGGAGCATTTTCTCAGTGAGCAGCCAGCCCTGCCCATATTACACTCTTTTTGGGAAATGTATCAGAGTCTGTGGGCCCCAGGTGGGCGACAACTGGCCTCGGTGTGCTCTGACACTTTTGCTGAGTAGCTCCAGGCTCAGCACTGGCACCAAACCAGTCTACATTAATCTGTTGACTACACCTCTTCCCACTCTATGACCCTTTGAGACCCCGCCTCACCCAACTAGTGTACCGCACGAGGCTGTATCAGTGGCTGAAGCTTAAGGGAGCCTGCAGGTGGCAGCAGGCCTGGGGGCATCCTGGCATTTTGCAGAGTTACCCCAGGCCCAGTACAGGTAGCAGATGCCCTTGGTATGGCCTCTCTCACACACCTCCAGGCTTAGCACAGGCAGCAAATAACTGTAGATCGCTTTGTAGCTCCTACTACCAGGATTCCCTGAAAATAAGACCTAGCTAGAGAAGAAGCCCTAGCATGATTCCTCCAGGATGTGGAGGGCACGCACTTCTCACATGAGGGTTTTATGACCTATTTCAGGGAGAAGGGAAACTGTTCCACAAACTCCTTTAGCTTAAAATATTCAGTATGCTAAGGTGCCATAATTTGGCACCTAAAATCATGTGAGGGCTTATTTTCTGGCTAGGGCTTATTTTCAGGGAAACATGGTAGGTAGGTTCTGGCTGGTCACAGGCAGTGGGTGGCCTGGGCCTGCACAACAGCCCCTCCCAAGAGGCCCCACAAGCAACCTACTTAAAGGTTTTCTTAAGACCAAAGCAGAGCATCGCTCAATTAACCTCAGAAGTGGCATATAAAAAGGGTGGTCTCAACATATACTACTAAGTGGGGTAAGCCCCATGCACAGCAGCCCATAAGTTGTGGACATGGCCAAACTCTCAGCCAATCAGCCTGAGAGTCAATCCCACCCACTGAAGTGCCAATAGCAATCAAGCCCAACTACAACAGAAGGGCACACAGAGACTACGCAAGAGACACCCCAGGAGCACTAAAACAGGTGACCAGGAGACAGTGCCAGGGCCCTACAGGGCACCTACTGCATAAGGCGACCCAGCCAAGACTGGGAGACACAGCAGATATATTTCATATATAGAAACAAACACAGGGAGGCATACAAAATGAGGAAACAAAGAAATGCATCTCAAATGAAAGAACTGGAGAAAACTCCAGAAAAAGAACTAAATGAAATCGAGGCAAGCAACCTACCAGATACAGAGTTCAAAACAATGGTTATAAGGATGCTCTAGGAACTTAGTGAGAACTTAAACAAAGGGATAGGGAGCCTAGAAAAGAACATAGAAACCATAAAGAAGAACCAGTCAGAAGTGAAGAATACAATAACTGAAATGAAGAATGCACTAGAAAGAATCACCAGCAGACTAGATGAAGCAGAGGATCCAATCAGTGATTTGGAAGACAAGGTAGCAGAAAACAGTTAATTGGAACAGCAAAAAGAAGAAAGAATCCAAAAAATGAGGATAGTTTGAGACCTCTGGGACAACATCAAACATTAACATTCGCATCATAGGGGCACCAGAAGGAGGAGGGGAAAGAAAGGGACTGAGAACCTACTTGAAGAAATAATGACTGAAAACTTTCCTAACCTGGTGAAAGAAATAGACACACAAGTCCAGGAAGAACAGAGAGTTCCAAACCAGATGAATCCAAACAGGCCCACACCAAGACGCATTATAATTAAAATGGCAAAGGTTAATGACAAAGAGAGAATCCTAAAAGCAGTATAGGAAGGCAACTAGTAACTTATAATGTAACTCCCATAACTGTCAGCTGATTTCTCAACAGAAACTTTGCAGGCCAGGAATGATTGGCATGAAATATTCAACATGATGAAAAGCAAGAAATGACAAACAAGACTATTCTACCCAGAAAAGCTATAATTTAAAATCCAAGGACAGATAAAGAGCTTCCCAGACAAGAAAAAATTAGAGTTCATCACCACTAAACCGTATTACAAGGAATATTAGAGAGACTTCTTTAAGATGGAAAAAAATATGTATCAGAATTATGAATAATGAAATGGCAGTAGCTACATATCTATCAACAACTACTTTCAATGTAAATGGATTAATTGTTCCAATCAAAAGACATAGGGTGCCTGAATGGATAAGAAAAAAAACCCTTACATATGCTGCCTACAAGAGACTAACTTCAGATTGCAAGACACACACAGACAGAAACTAAAGGGATGGAAAAAGACATTTCATGAAAATAGAAACAAAAACAAAAAACAAAAAAAAGCTGGAGTAGCAATACTTATACCAGACAAGATGGACTTTTAAACAAAGGCTAAATAAGAGACAATGAAGGACCCAGTAATCCCACTTCAGGGTATTTATCTGAAGAAACCCAAAATGCTACTTTGAGCGGATGTTTGCATCCATGTGTTCATTGAAGCATTGTGTACAATGGCCAACATGTGGAGGCAGCCTGGGTGTCCATTGATGGGGGAATGGATAAAGAGGAGGTGGTACATATATACAATGGACTATTGCTCAGCCAAGGAAGGGAATGGGTTCTTGCTATCTGTAGCAGCATTGATGGACCTGGAGGGTATTATGCTGAATGGAGTTTCAGGCAAAGACAGAGGCAATGTGGTTTCACTTATATGTGGAATCTAAACAACAAAATTAACCATCAAAACAGAAACAAACTCAGAGATACAGAAAACATTTTGATGGTAGCCAGATGGGTGGGGGTTTGGAGGTGTGGGTGAAAAAAGGGGAAGGGATTAAGAAGTACAAACTGGTTGTTAGTTACAAAGTAGTTATGGGGATATAAGGTATAGCATAAGGAATATAGTCAATAATATGGTAATAACTATATATGGTGTCAGATGGGTACTAGGTTTATCAGGGTGATAGATGGGGAGGTGTTGGGAGGCAGGGTGAAAAAGATGAAGGAATTAAGAAATTCAAACTGGTAGTTATGAAATAGTCACAGGGATGTAAATTAAAGTATAGGAAATATAGTCAATAATATGGTAATAACTACATTGAGTGCCAATTGGGTACAAGACTAGTCAGGGTGATCGCTTCTTAAATTATATAAATGTCTAACCACTATGCTGTACACCTGAAGTTAACATAAAATAATATTGAATGTCAATTTTAATTGAAAAAGTTAGAAGGGGGAAAGGTGAAGGGAAATAAGAGGTCCAAATTTCCAGGTATAAACAAGTAAGTCACATGAGGAAAATATGAGGATGTAATGTACAGTATGGGGAATATAGTCAATAATATTGTGATAGTGTGGTACAGTGTCTGATGGTTGCTGGATTTATCATGGTGATCACTTCTTTATGTATATAAATGTTGAACATGTATGATATACCCCTGAAACTAATATAATATTGTATGTTAGGTGTATTTTAATAAAATTCTTTTTTTAAAAGGCTTTATTTTTGAACTTAGGCCTTTTGCTTCATGTGTGAACATGGCATCTCTAGGCCTTTTAGAGAATGTGAAGTAGAAGCCGAGTTTTCAGTGGTCTATAATGGTTCCAGCAGTCCTTCAAGGTTTATCATAACATTTTCTCAGGTTTATAAATTACTGGCTGGCAGCCGACATGGACAGAGCACCTACTCTGTGCCCAGCCCTGTTCTGAGGACGTCCACACTGTAACTCATTTGGCCTCACGACAACCCTAGGATGATTCGCATTGTATAAAGGGACACAACTGTGAAATTTCCACACCAATGTAGCCCAAGGCATGGGAGACGCCTGTTCTTGGGGTGGCCTGGATACCATGAATTATGGACATCAAGATGTCCCCCAGACCAGGGCCTTTCCTGATGTCCCTGGCTGGGGAAAGTGCCTCCCAGCCCAA
Organism: Hipposideros armiger; assembly: GCF_001890085.2. Taxonomy (NCBI): domain Eukaryota; kingdom Metazoa; phylum Chordata; class Mammalia; order Chiroptera; family Hipposideridae; genus Hipposideros; species Hipposideros armiger. The sequence goes on along the minus strand of NW_017731603.1, from coordinate 124,060 downwards.
GTTCTAGACTTTGGCGTGAGCTTCAGGAGGAAGAGGTTTACGTCCAAAGCACATGCCTGAGGTTCATGTGTCAACAGTGCAGGAGGGGAAGTGAGGGAGGTGAGGGAGAGAATTTCATGCATCTGGGAGATGAGTATCCCAGGAGGAAGGAAACTCCTGAGTCTGGTCATAGAGCTCTCTTAGTTTTTACATAAATATGTGTCATTGTAAATTATTCTAAGGACCAATATTCCCGTTAACCACAAATTAAGGTTTTGTTGGCCAACCTATGCAAGATGCTGAAAGGTGGTGGTTCTGAAATGTAGCCCGCATCTGAGTCACCTAGAGGTCTTGGTAAGACAGCTTGCTGGGTGCACCCTTGACTTTTGCATCAGTAGATCTGCGCTGAGGTCCAAGAAGTTGCGTTTCAAACAAGTTCCCAGGTGATGCTGATGTTGCTGGTGTGGAAGGAACATATTTTGAGAAGCAGTGTTCTGGGGCAACCTGATGATCTCCCCAAGATGTGTCCTGTGAGTTTGAGGGTTTGGCCCCATGCCCAAGGCTTGTACTTGAGGGATGTGAATGGACTAAAGAAACCACTCCTACTTATCGCTGTATTTGAAGCTCAGCAGAGCAGGAACTGTACATTCTGTTCCATTTTGAGTGTGTTTGCCTGGCTGAGAGGGAGACCATATTATTAAAGACCCTTTCACCATTTCCTTCTAAACAAATGGCTTACTGTTGGTTTAAACCTCATTTATTTTACTAAAATGTATCTAATTTTAACAAGTTTGCCTCTTTTTGTTCACTTTAACTTTTCTCCACTTTGCACATCTTGAGAACAAAAAGCTTGATATTTGTATCCCTTTCCTTGTTGCCCAGCCCAGTTTATGCGCTCAGTCAATGATGAATTAATATACAATAAAAATTGTAGGCTCATTTGTTCTGCTGGGAAAGATGAAGAAGTTGCATTTTCTAACTGTAATGGTTCATCTCTTGCTCTCTGTCTGTCACACACACTTACTACTCATTTTTCCTAGAGATTCAACAAAAAGTGGGATTCAGATCTATACTCCTCCTACACAGGGAAGGGACACAAAAGAGGAATGGAATAAGGATCCCCAAAGACAATTTGAGGTAATTTCCAGAGAGGGTTTCTGCACCTGGGTTCAAGGAACCCAGGCATCAGGGTGGAAGGAACTGGTCCCGAGCCCCTGCAATTAGCCTCAGTCAACTGAATCTCGCCTCCTCTGAAGCAGTGATCACTTAACTTGGCTGGTGTCCAGAGAAACCTAATACCCCTTCCGATGCCCTTGGCAGAGCCCTATAAACAGGGATGTCGTCTTGAAAAGATAGATGAACCTGCATGATTGTCCCCTGTCCTTGGTCCTGATGTGAAAGAGTTACTGCCATGTGAGCACCTCTCCTGCGCTGTTTTCTCTAGGTATGTTCTAGCAAAACATCAGGGAACAAGCCAAGCTTGGGGAATTGACTCTACCATTGAAATCAGACATGCCTGGGTCAGAATCCTGATTGTGACACTGCCTTGCTCTATGAAGCTGGAGAAGTCATATGTCCACATTGATACTTATTTGTTGTGAGGGTCAATGGAATAAATATTTTGGAAAGTTCCCAACACAACGTGTGGCCAGGGGAATTGTTAGTTCTTTGCTTTTTCGCTCCCTGCTGTTTATCCCAGGTAGATGGATCTCAAGGCCCCCAGCACAGAATGAAGCTTATATTAGATGGTATTTCTATTAATATAAAACCAGTCCTTGATTTGTGCTCCTCTGACCCATCAATCATCTTCAGATTGCCCAGGCAAGCCCACTTTCAGGGAAAAGTAGATTCACCAAGAACTGATTTGCAGTGACTTTATGAGATACTCCTATAAGTTAGCTGAGGTTTCTACCTGCGACCTGGTGTACAGATGTGCATGATAATTGAAGATGAGACAATAAAAAGTCATCCGCCCTTTAGGAAAGCACCTATCCTTTATTTTTGCAAGGAGGGAGCCCTACTTGAGTTTTCACAATTATTCCTGGGCTTCAGAATGAAGCTTGATTATAGGAACAATGACTTAGAAGTTAGAGTCAAAACTGGCACGTGCTTGAGAGCACAACCGTAACTTGGAAAAAACATGTTCTGCACTTCTTGCACACACAAAAGTTGACCTGTCCCTGGGGCATCTTTATCAGGGCCTTGTGTTGGAATCCAACCAGTTATTAAAGTTACATTTATCATGTGGCAGTCATTGACGATGTCCACAAAGTATCTGGAGGTACTCGTTATTTAAAATATCAGCTACAGCCAACATTTTCTCTCTTTCTGACTACCACTCACACTTCCAGATGCTAACCTTTTGGTCATTTGACCACTCAATGGGTGGATGGCTATTCACCTCAAGAAATGAGAAAAACAGAGGAACAGCACATTGGAAAATTCATTCATAAAAAAAAAACCCAAACAAACAGACCAACCCAAATTTTAATGAGTGTGGTGACTAATAGTATATGGGATTGAAAAACGTTGACTATACCCTGCTGCAGAAGAAGCAGGTCTGTTCTAAGACATGGTTGAGAGCAAATGCAAAAAAGGCATAGAATCTATCCATCTTCAAGCAGAAGCCAACACAATTTTGTTAATAAGATGTCACTGTAGGCCTCCCTACACTTTTTAACTCATCACGTGTTTCATTCTATAAATCTACTTGGGAAATCGCCAGCGTCACCTTCGTCTTCACAGTGGCTTTCCTCACTTGGTATCCGTTGGCTTCTCGACTCGCTGCGCCATGTTTTCCCAGGAAGCGCTTCAGGGCAAAAAGCGATGCAGGACGATATGCTCACTTCTCTGTAGCTTCCATTCTTCTAGAAACTTGGCCTTTCAAGTCCATAATGCTTTGGTTGCTCACCAACACTTTCAATCATCTGATTTTTGTATTTAACCGAGATTTTTCTCCTTGTTCTTGGAGAAAGTTTTGACTCCTAGGAATCAAAATACCCCATCATAGGCAGAAGTGGAATTTTGTAGGACTTTTTTGTCTGGCGCATGATGTCTTTCATAATTTTGGAATTTTCTCATGGATTAGCACCTCAAATATTTATTATCCCATTACTTTCACTTATTTCCTCTGTGGATTCTAATTATTTATATGTTAGACCTTTTCACTTGGTCATGGAGCAAGGAGTGGCACAATCAGGTCAATTCGTGGGGCTGGCATGCAGTAGGAAATGTCCATTGAGATATTCTTAAACTGAGCACAACTGTAAGATCTGATCCACCAGATGGCACCACCATGTCGTGTAGCTCTGGCACCTCCCGAAACACTGGCGGTCTCCCATTGGTCACTAAGTGGAGCCTTTAAGTTTTGTTCCTGGATGCAATGGTCAAAGTGACTCAAGCAACGGAAAGTTTCATTCAGATTTGTACTAGTTTAAAATCACTACTCGGCTCTTTTCTGCGTGACAAAACAGGGCTCTGTGTGGTCACATCAGGCTCGTTTAATGTCTGTCTCTTTCAATTTCACACCCACGAAGCAGGAGATGAGAAAATGAGGGCAACATAGGCTGATGAAATTATGAGAACAAATGGGGTAGAGCCCATGATAAGGGCTGACCCTGAGGGTGGAGGTAATAGAGGGGCCGAGGAATGATCACGTTGGTGGTGTGTAGAAGGACAAGGAAGGAAGATGTGGACGATGAAGCTGGAGAGAAGTGGAGATGACACGAAAGTGCCTCCTTTGGACAGGAACGGCAGTGCCTGGATTTATGGTTCCTGCTAAAGGGATCATCTGAATAAGGCGCAGTGTTGAGTGTTGTACAGACACACTACCATTTACTTCCTATTGTTTTATTGTAAAGAAAGGGTTGTCCCCATTTACTGAAACTTAGATTAAGTAACTCCCCAAATTGGCATAGTCCATATACCTAGAGTTGGAGAAATGGATCCACACCTCAAGTCCTTGACCTTACTGATGGGTCTCCCTGCCTCTTCCCTTTGATTTCGGGAAGGCATCAGAACACACAGTGGTGCCCTAGAGAAAGACAGATTTAAAACTGCATATGGAAAGCTGGACCTGTTTTTTTCCATTAAATGGCATTGGAACTATTTACTGACTTCTTCTAAAAAGATCTTTATCTTTGTCACTGCCATCAAATATAGGAAATTAGTGTTTCTTAATACAGAAGCAAATATCAAAAGGAGATTGAGAGGGAGTTATGTTTGTATAAATAAAACCCTTTTGTTTTCCAGAACAAGCTCATGATCCTCCCAGTTACCTGTCAGTCAAAGCACCTGGTCACACGGACATCAGCGCATCACCTGAGGTTGGATCACCAACACAGACTGAGCAAGAGTTTGATCTCAGCCCATTCCATTTTGAAATCCTCCTCACCATCAAAAAAATGGAAAATGATATTAAAAGCAAACAGAAGGACAAAGCAGTAATCTCCACAGTGTGGTGGGAAAAAGAAAGTCACGACATTTGATTAGAAGTGTTTTAAGATTTTCAGGCAGATAGAGAGCAGATAGGATGAAACCTACTGAGAAATAAATCTAGAGGGAAGTGAAGTCTAAGCATGTGATGGAGAAAACTCCTTTAGAGTGAGCAAATTTTCGTGCAAAGGAGGAATTGAGGGTTAGGGTGGGACCTGGATAATTATCAAAGCTGAAAACAGGAGATGACAATAGAAGCCTGTGACCAGAACTGGACAGCTACCTCACCCCCATTCCCTTTGTGTTTGCTCCGTTTTGGTTTTCACCCCAGAAGACAGAAGTAAAATATTCTGTTACTGATTACCTTTAGGTACATTAACATACAAGGTCAGCTGATGACACCAAAATGATAGAGCATCACAAAATATTATGTAGTATCAATTACCAAACGATCCACAGATCACCAAACTTTCTAAAATATTGGTAATGGTGTTGATCACATGCTTTTCAGGATGTCAGAGTATTTGTTCACAGAATTAAAAGCATTGGGGCCTTGCTGTTTGCTGACACTTTAATTTTTTCTGTAACTGGCAGTCAATGTGACCCATAGTCCTGTCCGTGATGGGGCTCCTCTCTTCCCTTTGTAATTCTGCAAGTTATGCATTTTCATGCACCTAATCATGTTCGCTATAAATAGTCTTCCAGTGTTTACCAGTTGGTGTCCCATTGTAAGGATCTCGGCCCAGACCCTAGGCCAGACAGACTCAGCCGGACAGACTCACTTTTAAAAATCATACTTCAGCTACTCCAGCTAGACTCTAAGCAGAACTTCCCGTTAAGACAGTAAAACACCTAGCTTTACAAGAAATGGGTTGCAACAGAAATATTAAAAATGTTTTGCAGACATAGTCTTGTCACAACTGGCTTGGACCATTTCACACACACAAAAAAAACCAACTAACAGCTCTTTTTGCTTCTGTACACCTGCTTTGCTTCTACTGGGGAATAAAAGGTTAAAGAACAACATTCCTCAGGCCTTGAAGTTCCCCCTTCATCTCCCCACCTTCATGTTAACATTTCAAGAGGCCTTGAAGCAAACTAACTTTATCAACCCGGTTGCGATGTACTGTTAAGACAAACTGGACATAACAACACTGTTACAACAGTGGGATGCGGTTTTAACTAAAATAACTACACATTCTTTTTAGTTTCTGTAATTTACTTTACGTTTAACCCCCACCTTATAAAAACCCTACCCACTAAGACCTCGGGACCGTTTTCTCCTTAGTCAGAGGAGTGGTCGCTGAGCTCAGCTTAATAAAATCTTCGGAACTTTAAACTTTAATTTGACATCCAGCCTCTTTATTGATTATCTGGACCCAACACCATAAGAGAAACATAAAATAGTCTAGATATACTGAGCAAAAGAGAATTTCATCCAGGAAGTGATAATAAAAGCGTTTGAAGGGCTGGAGAAGCAAAAAAAAAAAAAAAAAAAAAAGAATGCAAAGGATGACTATTGGTTGAAAATTGCAGGAAGACAGTTCCTAGAAGTGGAAAAGAGAAAGAAAAGTGGCGTTGCCCAGATCCCACGACTGCAGGAGAAGCTGAGGGTGACGTCGTTGGACCTGAGCTAATTGTCAAGCACCCAGGACCCCACATATGGCAGCCACCTCTGCGGATGCTGCCTGTCTGAGCTACCGTGGGTATTCTACCCACTGCCCCTACAACCACTGCAAAAGGTGACATCAGCGCTGAGAATCATCACATTTTCCCTCTTGCCATCTTCAAATTCCCATCAATTCCTTTCATTGGAGAAGCTAACAAGATGGCAGCTGGCAAGAGAGTCTGGGATATGTAACTCGCAGGCCGTCAGCTCTAGCAATAGAGA
>NW_017731603.1:114208-115314 GCF_001890085.2 Hipposideros armiger | reverse complement strand
TCAGGAGCAGCTCACTGGCCCATGTGGGAATTGAACCGGTAATCCTGTTGCTCAGAGCTCACGCTCTTAACAAACCGAAACATTTGGCCAGCGCTGTTATGTAAGTTTAAGAGCTGAAATTTACTGCCAGACACTGTGTTGAGCACTTTTCCTGTATTAATTTATTTATCCTAGCACAAATGTTATCAGGGAAGCACTACGATATTGCTCTTATTACACAGATGAGCCAGCTGAGGAGGAGAGGGCGATGCGTTGCTGAAGACCCTCAAGTAGAAAGTTCCAGAGCTGAGCTTGAAACCAGGTAGTCAAGGCCCAAAGCTTGGCTCCTTTCCACTACTCCATAAATGAAAACATTCCAATTTTGAATCATCCTAACCATACTTTAGCGATCAAAATAGAGTACAAGCTATCATACTGGGATGCAGCACTGAATTTGTAGAATAATTTGAAAATAGCTACATTATTAAATTTAAAAATGTTTCCTTTAGGAACAATGTGTTTTTGTTTATTTCGATTCCCTTTTGTATCTGTCTGTAAAGTTTCATGATTTTACCTTAAAAGTTTGCACATTTCTTTATTTATTTGCTGCTATTGTTCTCGTTGCTTACGATGTCACCTTTTTCCATTCTGTTATGTAACGGTAAGAGCTGATTGATAGGAAAAAATTGCTGACCATTTATAGTGTTAACTATGAATTCTTCTCAGCTCTAATAGTTTTTATTTCACTAGAACATTTGAGAGTTCCCAGAGAGCTGATCCACTGTGCACAAATGGTGACTGCTCCAGTGATTCATTTTGATATGGGTTTTTTCCTTGTTGGAAGAGAATAGTTTTTTACACTTTCTTCCTTTCTTTTTTGAATAAAAAATGCTTTTTTTAGAGCAGTTTTAGGTTCACAGAGAATTGAACAGAGGGTGCAGAGAGTTCCCACATCCCTTCCCCTCACACATCGGCACAGCCTCCCCCACTTTCAACATCCGCTACCAGAGTGGGACATTTGTGACAACTGATGAACCTACACTGGTACGTCATTATCACCCAAAGTCCACAGTTTGCATTAGGGTTTATTGGGTTGTATGTCCTGTGGGCTTTGTACAATGTCTGAT
>NW_017731603.1:104239-112030 GCF_001890085.2 Hipposideros armiger | reverse complement strand
TGTGGAGAAAAGGGAACCTTCGTGTACTGTTGGTGGGATTGCAAATTGGTGGAGCCACTATGGAAAACAGTATGCAGGTTCCCCAAAAAATTAAAAAGAGAACTACTTTATCACCCTGCAATCCACTTCTGGATATTTATCTGAAGAAATCCAAAACACTAATTTCAGAAGATATATGCACTCCTATTTTCATTACAGCATTATTTACAATAGTCAAAATATGGAAGCAATCTAAGTACCCATGAAAAGACAATTGGATAAAGACATTATGGTACATCTATGCAATGGAATATTAAAAAAAGAATGAAATCTTACCATTTGCAACACCCGGGTGGACCTACAGGATATTAAGGCAAGTGTATTTATCTCAGACATACAACACCATATGATTTCACTTAAATGTGGAATATAAACAACAAAATAAATGAACAAGCAAAACAGAAACAAGGTAATAGATACAGAGAACAAACTGATGGTGCAAGATGGGAGGTGAGTTGGGGGGCAGGGTGAAAAAGGTGAAAGGGTTAAGAAGTACAAATTGGTAGTTACAAAATAGTGATGGATGTAAAATACAGCATAGGGAATATAGTCAATAATATTGTAATAACTATGTATAGTGTCTGGTGGGTACTAGACTTATTGGGAAGGTCACTTCATAAGTCATATAACTGTCTAATCACTATGTTGCACACTGAAAATAATATAATTTTGAATGTCAACTCTAATTAAAAAAATTAAAATTTAGAAAAGATTAAAGTGTAAGATTAGGAGTTTCAGTAAAATAATTGAGGCGGAAGCCAGATTACCTGGAGACGGGAGTGAATGAAAGGTGAAAAGTGGGAACAGTCACTGGAAGGTTAAAAAGTGAACACTCTTCAGGGTCTTGTGATACTTGTATCATATGTTGGTCAACAGAATTGAAATGTGTTGTTAGCTGGAATATGTTCTCTAGACTAACTGAGGACAACACGTTTGTATAGAAACTAAGAGCACTGTCTGACCAGATTGTGGAGACCCCCTCCGCCAGGAAAGCTCATCACCTAGATGCCTTGCGCTCTTCACCTCACCTCCTTCAGGTTTGGGCTGAAAGGTTCCTTCCTCAGTGAGTCACTTCCTGTCCACCCTAATTAAAATCACAATCCTCCCCCCCCCAGCTTTTATTTTTATCTATAGCACTTTTTGACTTCTAATATATCATATATTTTACTTTCTTACTTGGTTCATTATTTTTCTCCCCTTTATAAGATACAAGCATTCCATGGGAGCGAATTTTTGTCTGTTTTCCTCACTGATGTATCCCAATGCCAAGAGCAGTGCCTGACACAAAATGCGTGTCCAACAAGAGGTTCGTGAATGAAGGATCATGATTGTAAGCATTGGTCACGGGGAGGACCCACTCAAAGGATGGTCAATGAGGGAAATGGGTTCCTGGGCAAGTCTGGGTCATAGATGATGAGGAAGTGGCAACGGAATTGAAGAGAAGATGGATTCCAGAGTCCAGAGTGTACAAAAGAACCATCAGCCAAGACATGGAAGCTCCGGCATGATCTGACTTACACTGTGTCATGTATTCACTCTCTGGGGCACAGGGATTACTGTGAGATGTGGGGAAGGGGGATGGACCTGAAGGCTTGGGGGCTGGAAGCATGTGACTGATTCCCTTCAATTTGGGAGCAAAGCCTTCTCTGTGAGGGGACCCAGCAATCCCAGTGACCCTGAGGCTCAGCGCAATATTGCTCCCAGAAGAACATATGTTCTACTAAGGATCAAGCTTCTATGAAGCTTATGATAAAGGAAGAAAACCATAATTATGGAATTTTACCTAACAGCCCACAAGTGCTGGAGAAGTGGTAGATCTGCGGGTGTGAAAGGATGAATGAAGCAGGTGTGTATGAGTCCTATTCATTGGTTTGCACACAAACGACCACACTCACAGAGCACACAGTGTTTCCTGAGGTTTGGGGTTATGGTCACAGAAAGGTAGGGAGTACAAGGAAAGAGTGCTAGCATCTGTGAATAGGTGGGGTGTCCTAGGAGAGGGGACCTTCTCCCAGTGCTCTCTTCCAGTGCTAATGACCTAGGCTCCCCATCCTTGTTCTAATTATACATAACACCTTGATTGCTTAAACAACTTCTGTTCATGCTTTACACCTCAATCAACTGACGCCTTGCTTATGAACCCGACTTTGACCTTTCTGACCCATATTAGAACCATCATGCTTACTCGCCTTCAAGTTCCTCATTTTGCTATATCCTGGAGTTTTCCAGGGGTGTGACTTAGGTGGAGAAAGAGGCAGAAACAATTTTGGTATCAAAACACTGGAGAAATGAAGCAGCAGCAGATTAAATGGCTTGAAAGGTTTGATTCCTTCACAGACTTTATCTAAGGCCTCAGGGTCCATGGGAGATGCTGCAAGATAGCGCTTGGAGAATTTGAATGGACTAAAGAAACCAGCCCAAATAATCACCACCTTTGAACCTCAGAAAAGTATTGAGGAGCATTCTCTCTCCCATTCCAGCTGTATTTGCCTGGCTGAGGGGAAGCCCATTTTACTAAAGACCCTACACCCCTCCATTCCAAAAAAGTGGCTTAGTGTTGGTTTAAATCTCGGTTATGTTACCAAAAATGGATCCAATTTCACAAGTTCCTCTGCTTTTGCTTCTTTATATTACTCCACTCTGCACATCTAGAGAGGAGAAAGCTTGGTATTTTCATCCTTCTTTGTTGCCAGAGTAGCATAGATTATTTGCTCAATCAGTAGTGCGTTAGTACAATCAATTTGCTAAATCAATTCATCTGTGAGAAATATAGGAATTGCATTCTCCACCTGGGGATGGGTCATCTCTCTCACTTACTACTCGTGGTCCTAGAGATTCAAAACAACTGGGACTCTGATTCCTGCTCTTCCAGGGAAAGGAGACAAAAGAGATGGAGTACCAAATCCCCAAAGACAATTTGAGGTCACTTCCAGAGAGGATTCCAGCGCATGGATTCAAAGAACCCAGGCACTAAGGTGGGAGGGACTAGTCCAGAGCATCTGCAAATAGCTTCAGCAAACCTGGGTTTCTGCTGGTTGCCATTTTGCCCCTTCCCCAGAAGTCCATGTTGCTCAGTTCCCAGGATGCAGTGAGATCAGGTCTTCTGTCTTGACCCTGTGCAAAGGTTGTTGAAGGCTGACGGCTACACTAGCATAGATGCTTTCTCTATTTATCTTTGTGTCATACCTTCCAAGAAGACTCCCCTAATGCCCCCTGGGAGGTGCACATTTTCCATTTTTCCACAATTTGTTAAACAGGGCCATTGCTGGGCTGCTGTGGGTACTATAGACACTGCTTCTCCAAATACTGCAAGAGGTGATGTGAAAAGCTGAGCACATGTGACTTCTGCCCTCTTCCCCTCTTGCACTCTCTCATTAATGCCTTCCATTGGCGAAGCTAACAAGATGGCAGCTGGCAAGAGAATCTGGGATGCATAACTCACAGATGTTCTGTTCTAGCAATAGAGATGAGTAGACAAAGAAACTGAACTAAGGAAATATAGAACCTATCTGGCCCACAGTGATTTAATCTACAGACGCTTGATTTTCTTTTCTCTCTCTCTTTTTTTAAGATTTTTATTGGGGAATTGGGGGGATGGGAACAGTGCTGGGGAATTGGGGGAAGGGGGAACAGACAAGTTGCTGTCCTTTTGTTCTTCAGTCTAGTTGTGGAGGACATTTCTTCACTGGCCCAAGTTGGCACCATCATTGCGCTCTTCCTGGGCGAGGCAGATCAGTCACCGGCTTCTGGACAGCCGNGGAACTTCAGTGGGTCTCGGAGCATCTCCCCTGTCCTGGCTTTACATTGGATGGAGATATAATAATGCCAAATCATTATTTTTATCCCCTGAGAAATTAAAAAAATAAGTAGAAAGATGGAGCTATGTAAGTATTTCAAAGGTAAAGAAAGATTGGAGACTCAGAAAGAACTTAGGCACCCAAATAGAATAAATTGCCCACTTGGCCCTGCCTCTGAACAGTGTGTTTCCCAAAACTACGCAGTCCAACAACTAAATAACATATTTTAAATGATTATTTTTAATTGGATTTTAAAACACGTAAGTATCATGTGCAGAAATTCTTAAATCCTGTTTTACTCTCTCTTCAATTTCTCTTACTTCTTTGAAGTTTACTCAAATCTCTGCTTCTCACTGAGTAGAGTAGCTTTGTTTAGATCTCCCAAGTCCCTTAATGTCTGGCTCAATAGAAGACAGCTGGATCCACATATTTGCTTCAGTCTTAACTCTGTTGCAACATCACCTGTCATGTAGCCTCTGGAAAATTCCACTGTATACTTGTGAAAGAATGAGAGTGACCAAAAAATATAAATCTTAATAATATCATTAAAATAGTTTTGTCCTAGAACCCCTGAGTTGTAGAGTCCCCTCAGCAGTCCCAGAACTGCTGTAGTATGTAAATGTCTGTGTGTGTTTGTGTAGTGAAATTTCTCCTCTGCATACCAAGCAGATGAAGGCCAGAGAGGGCTCTTGGCTTAAAGTAAGTTAAACACACATAGTGGATTCCAGAAACAAGTGTCCACTTCAACTTTAAAAACTTTAATCAATATTCGCTGGCTGTTGGCCCCTCATGGTAGCTTACGGCAGCCTGCTGCAGTCTACGCCGTCACTGGCGACTCACGGCAGCCCAGCTCCAGGTCGAGCTGTTGTTCACCATCTTAGCTGTAGAGGGCGCAGCATCACTGGCCCATGTGGGATCCGAACTGGCGGTTTGCTGCTCAGAGCTCACGTTACCAAGTCAGCTCTTAACCAACCAGCCACTCGGCTGGCTCAGATAAAAACTTTCATTTGTAGACATTATGGTTCTGTTACTAAGAGATGTGAAACATGCTCAGAGAGTAACCACTAGAAGTATTAAAATAACAAGATGAGATTCTTTGTGAGTGGCTTGATACATCCTCAATATACAAAAAAAATTCAACTGCTTGTATATGCTGCATGAGGTAGTCAGTGAGAATTAAGCATGAAAAACAGTGTCTCATTAGCAAAAGTGACATAATCATAAAATACGCAAGAACAAATCTAACATGTAAGGTAGTATATTCTGTGTCTTTGGAAGGCTAATTATAAAACTGTCAATCTTTCCAAAAATGGTATATAAATGTAATATACTTTATACCTGTATCCTATTGGAGCTTTACCAGGAACTGTATAAAATTATTTAAAAATTCCTATGGAAGAATATATGTCTGAAAACGGCCAAGAAGATTAAGAAGAACACTGAATGGTCACTTGCCATATCAGATATTGAAACTTACTAAAAAAAAAAAACTCACCTTGATCCTGATTAGTGTTGGCAGTGGAATAGACAACTGTACCATGGAACAAAACAGGGAGCTCAAAACCGGATTTATTTATATGGGGAACTTAATAGATAACATAAACAACATTACAGTTCAGTAGTTAAAAGATTATTTCTCTTTTGGTCAGAAATCACTAATAACCATCTAGAAGAAAGAACATGAGACTTCTACCTCTTATGAGATTCAAAATTTAAACTGGCTGTAAGGTTAACATGTAAGACATCAACAAAATGAAAAGACAACCCACTGAATGGGATCAGATTTTGCCAATTATACATTAGATAAGGGGTTAATATCCAAAAGTTACAAAGTCTCATGCAACTTAACAAAAAAATACCAAACAATCCCATTTAAAAATGGGCAATTTTTAAAAGAGGACCTGAATAGACAATTCTTTAAAGAGGACATACAGATAGCCAATAGCCATATGAAAAGATGCTCAATGTCACTAATCGTCAGAGAAATGCAAATCAAATCCACAATGAGATATCACCTCACACCTGTCAGAATGGCCATCATCAAGAAATCAACAAACAAAAAGAGTTGTTGAGGCTGTGGAGAAAAGGGAACCTTCGTGTACTGTTGGTGGGATTGCAAATTGGTGGAGCCACTATGGAAAACAGTATGCAGGTTCCCCAAAAAATTAAAAAGAGAACTACTTTATCACCCTGCAATCCACTTCTGGATATTTATCTGAAGAAATCCAAAACACTAATTTCAGAAGATATATGCACTCCTATTTTCATTACAGCATTATTTACAATAGTCAAAATATGGAAGCAATCTAAGTACCCATGAAAAGACAATTGGATAAAGACATTATGGTACATCTATGCAATGGAATATTAAAAAAAGAATGAAATCTTACCATTTGCAACACCCGGGTGGACCTACAGGATATTAAGGCAAGTGTATTTATCTCAGACATACAACACCATATGATTTCACTTAAATGTGGAATATAAACAACAAAATAAATGAACAAGCAAAACAGAAACAAGGTAATAGATACAGAGAACAAACTGATGGTGCAAGATGGGAGGTGAGTTGGGGGGCAGGGTGAAAAAGGTGAAAGGGTTAAGAAGTACAAATTGGTAGTTACAAAATAGTGATGGATGTAAAATACAGCATAGGGAATATAGTCAATAATATTGTAATAACTATGTATAGTGTCTGGTGGGTACTAGACTTATTGGGAAGGTCACTTCATAAGTCATATAACTGTCTAATCACTATGTTGCACACTGAAAATAATATAATTTTGAATGTCAACTCTAATTAAAAAAATTAAAATTTAGAAAAGATTAAAGTGTAAGATTAGGAGTTTCAGTAAAATAATTGAGGCGGAAGCCAGATTACCTGGAGACGGGAGTGAATGAAAGGTGAAAAGTGGGAACAGTCACTGGAAGGTTAAAAAGTGAACACTCTTCAGGGTCTTGTGATACTTGTATCATATGTTGGTCAACAGAATTGAAATGTGTTGTTAGCTGGAATATGTTCTCTAGACTAACTGAGGACAACACGTTTGTATAGAAACTAAGAGCACTGTCTGACCAGATTGTGGAGACCCCCTCCGCCAGGAAAGCTCATCACCTAGATGCCTTGCGCTCTTCACCTCACCTCCTTCAGGTTTGGGCTGAAAGGTTCCTTCCTCAGTGAGTCACTTCCTGTCCACCCTAATTAAAATCACAATCCTCCCCCCCCCAGCTTTTATTTTTATCTATAGCACTTTTTGACTTCTAATATATCATATATTTTACTTTCTTACTTGGTTCATTATTTTTCTCCCCTTTATAAGATACAAGCATTCCATGGGAGCGAATTTTTGTCTGTTTTCCTCACTGATGTATCCCAATGCCAAGAGCAGTGCCTGACACAAAATGCGTGTCCAACAAGAGGTTCGTGAATGAAGGATCATGATTGTAAGCATTGGTCACGGGGAGGACCCACTCAAAGGATGGTCAATGACGGAAATGGGTTCCTGGGCAAGTCTGGGTCATAGATGATGAGGAAGTGGCAACGGAATTGAAGAGAAGATGGATTCCAGAGTCCAGAGTGTACAAAAGAACCACCAGCCAAGACATGGAAGCTCCGGCATGATCTGACTTACACTGTGTCATGTATTCACTCTCTGGGGCACAGGGATTACTGTGAGATGTGGGGGAGGGGGATGGACCTGAAACCTTAGGGGCTGGAAGCATGTGACTGATTCCCTTCAATTTGGGAGCAAAGCCTTCTCTGTGAGGGGACACAGCAATCCCAGTGACCCTGAGGCTCAGCGCAATACGGCTCCCAGAAGAACATATGTTCTGCTAAGGATCAAGCTTCTATGAAGCTTATGATAAAGGAAGAAAACCGTAATTATGGAATTTTACCTAACAGCCCACAAGTGCTGGAGAAGTGGTAGATCTGCGGGTGTGAAAGGATGAATGA
>NW_017731603.1:93226-101504 GCF_001890085.2 Hipposideros armiger | reverse complement strand
TAGGCTGCAGCCCCTGCTGCAGTGGGTTGCCATGGGCTACTGTGTGTAGCCAGCAGCCAGTGTGAGCGGCCAGCAGCCACAGTGAGCGGCTGTCCAGAAGCCGGCGACTGATCTGCCTCACCCGGGAGGAGCGCAATGATGGTGCCAGCTTGGGCTAGTGGGGCGACGTCCTCCACAACTAGATTGAAGAACAAAAAAACGACAGCAACTTGTCTGTTCCCCTTCCCCCAATTCCCCAGCACTATTCCCATCCCCCCAATTCCCCAATAAAAATCTTGAAAAAAAGAAAAAAAGAATGCTTTAAAAAAATTTTTTTATGTTAGTTTCAGGTGTACAAAACAACATACTGCTTAGACATTTATGCCCCTCACAAAGTGATACCCCCCCAAGTGTGCTACCCCTCTGACATCATATATAGCTGTTACAACACCTTTGACTGTGTTACAGAGGCTTGACTTTATTTTTCAGCCTGATGGAGGTCATTTTTCCTAGTTATAGAAAAATTAATAGCTGGTAAAAGATAACAGCTTACAACATGATAAAGATGACTTAATTAGCATAATGTATACACCAACTAACCAACACATAGGCTTTATTGGTCAATAGCAGTGTATGAGGCAATGCTACGTAAGAAAAATTACTGTAAGATCTTATGTCTTACACACTAAGCACAGCAGATCTACAATGAGGAGACTTAGAGAAGATGCTAAGGTTACATGTACATAAATATTAGATGGCAACGGAGATTGACGAGGACCAATATCCACAAGGAACAGAACACTAATTGTCCACTTCACTACAAAAGCTATTTAAGAAGAAAGGTCTTTGTGGTGAGCAAAATATAGTTAAGCACAGTAAATATTCTTGAGGATCCTACAGTGTATATTAGCTCTTCAAGTTCCTGGTCCACTCCCAAGCCCAGGGGTTTTTTTGGCCTTTTTCACTATGCAGTTCCTCCAGATACAAAAACAACTTCCTTCAACCTGTCGTGGATGCCACAGAATAATGCTTTTCTTCTCTAGGTTGAAAATATAGCAAATCTTATTTCCATCATCATAAGTGGCACCTTTGTGTACAGAGGACTGAAACTTCCCTGTTTGGGAGGTCCCTTTCATGGGGTGGTGACTTGCTGTCCTCAAGTTTCTCGCTCACACGTGGGGCTGATTTACAATGAGGAGCATGTTCCTCAAGGGTGGACCAGCAGATCTAACTGGCTGTGGGGATGGTCAGGAGGAGTTGTGAGGACGTGGCCTTCATTGCTGTGAGGCAGTTCTCCCTTCGGAATTGCTTTATGTAACACTGTTCCCTGGTAGAACACATGTATTGTCACAGAGCTTCAACTTGGCCGGGTACCTTGACTCCTGGTGTAAAGGAGCTTGGGATGGAAGGAGAGTCCTTGACACTAAGTGGCTTTTACGGGTGTAAGCACATCACTGGGTTCCTCCCAGGAAATCTCATGGGCCTGTGACAATGTCATATGTGCAGTGCCACACAGCTCCTTCGAATGCAACCTGCAAGTTCATTGTGACATTGAGAGGGGTTTAGGCCACTTTGGGCTTGTTCCTTGTAAGTTATTCAGTCCTTGATTTACTGCTGGTTTGTGGGTAACTGTGTGAGGGCTCTGAGATTGGGATGGGGTACTTGGTTGTAAGCTGATATGTGAGTCTTTGCATATCTGTTGGGAAATTTGTCTCATAAGTTCAGATTCTTGGTATTAGTCATTTTTCTTTAATAGAATACCCCAAAGGCGCTGTATACTGGAGCACATGGAGTACCATGTCAATCACAGGTGGATCTGGATAAATGTGTACAGGTGTCCTTCCAGTTTATAGAGCATTGCGACATTTCTGTAACTTTGAAATTATTTTCAAATGCAAAATGAAGCATTGCATTGCTGAGGCTAAATGTATTTGTAATGAACAAATCATCACAAATGGTTAGTGGAAGGGCCAGGCCACCCAGGGAGAGTACACGCCATGGCTGGGTCATGTGACCCCTGTGATGGGTGATGGTGGATGAAGTCAAGGTGAACCTGGGTGAAGGGTCTCTGACTCCACATTGTGTCTGAAATGGCACCTGGACTGAATCCCAGCATTAAGAAAGGCACACGTAAGGCACTGCACACAGTGAATACCTAATGGAAAATTCTGTAGCTAACCAAGCATTTCTGTGTTTTCCCTTTGTTCTTTTATGTATGTATGACACAGAAAGAGAGTTAGCCATCATAGGACAGTTGAGTTATGGCAAGAGCTGGCGAACCGGTGAAGGAAACAACCTCTGATGCCCAACGGCCTACCCATGTCATGGGCCTCCCGTTGCAGCTCACAGCTTGTGGCAAGAGGTCTGAGCACATGTTGGGTGTATGAAGGCTGCCGGCAGGTGGTCTGGGGGAGTAGAGAGGAGTGGCTTCTTCCAGTCTATAAGTTTCCCTGAGGATCTGAGGGCACAGTCTTGTGTGTTCATGCCTGCACAATAGCAACAGAAGGAGTAATAACATGGCTAATGGAGTTTGTGAGGTAAGTTAAGGTACATTGGTGATTTGGGTCCCATCAGAAATGCTCACAGCTTTGGACAAACATATATATTTTAACTTTTTATTTATTTTTATTTTTTTTATTGTGGAGTTGGGGGACTGGGAACAGTGCTGGGGAATTGGGGGAAGGGGAACAGACAAGTTGCTATCCTTTTTGTTCTTCAGTCTAGTTGTGGAGGACGTTGCTTCACTGGCCCAAGTTGGCACCATCATTGCGCTCTTCCCGGGCAAGGCAGATCAGTCGCCGGCTTCTGGACGGCCGCTCACCGTGGCTGCTGGCCGCTCACGCTGGCTGCTGGCTACACACGGTAGCCCATGGCAACCCACTGCCACAGGGGCTGCAGCCTACGCCGTCGCCGACGACTCACGGCAGCCCAGCTCGAGGTTGAGCTGTTGTTCAGCATCTTAGCTGTAGAGGGCAGTGTCACTGGCCCTCATATGTGGGATCCAAACCGGGGCCCTCTGGCATCCCAAGCCATTTAACTTTTTTTTAAATAAAGATTTTATTGGGGAATTGGGGAAGGAGAACAGTGTTGGGGAATTGGGGAAGGGGAACAGCCAAGTTGTTGTCCTTCAATCTTAGTTGTGGAGGGTGCAGCTAGCTCAGCTCCAAGTCCAGTCGCCATCCAGCCGCCTGTCGGCAGCTTGCGGCTGTTCCCCCAAAGTGTGTGTTCAATGTAGTTGCAGGTGGGCATAGCCCACCGTCCCATGCAGGAGTTGAGCTGGAAACCTTGTTGCTAAGAGTGCACACTCCAACTATTGAGTCATCGGCCACCCATCAGCAGCTCAGGGCAGCTCAGCTAAAGGTGCCGTGTTCAATCTTAGTTGTGGGTGTTGTAGCCCACCATCCCATGCGGGAGTCGAACCAGCAGTTAGGAGCTCTCAACAGCTGAGCCATCCTGCTACTGTTGGCAGCTCAGTGGCAGCTCAGCTCTGGCGCAGCTCACTGGCCCATGTGGGAATCAAACCGGCAACCCTGTTGCTCAGAGCTCACGCTCTTAACCAACTGAGCCACTCAGCAGGCCCTTATATTTTAACTTTTGATACATCTTAAATATATGAAGTAAAATGTTCTTGATAGAGAATCTCTTGATGAGATGAATGAGGCCTGCTTGATTTTATATATCTATGGATAATATCACTTATTGCCCAAATGAGGCAACTTTTGTCACAATTTTCATCTTTATAGAAGAAAAGTCTGAAAATGCATGTCACATGATGTGTAGATGCGACATGAATGAGTTTTTGGTAGTGATGTCAACTGAGTCTTTGGATTCCTTCAGGGTATCGGCCAAAATTGACATTGTGATCTATCACTCCAAATTATTTTTACTTATTTATTTATTTATTTATTTTAGCTGAGCCATCCTGCCACCTGTTGGCAGCTCAGCGGCAGCTCAGCTCGGGCTGGGCATCAAACTGCTGTTGCTCAGAGCTCAAACTCTTGAGCAAGCTCTGAACCAACTGAGCCACTTGGCCGGCCCTCTCCAAATTATTTTTAATGATTTATCCAACACAGCTAGTTTAGGTCCTCCTTGCTTGTATTCAAAGCAAGGAATAAAGAAAAACTCTGTGTAGAAAAAATTGTGTGTACCTCAAAATATTTCTTTGGATTATTTTTGGTGAGTCTAGGGATTTGTACATGCAGAGGCAATGCTGTGTAAGACCTGATGGATGACGTGGGGAATGAGAATGAGTGTAACCAGGTGACACGTGTATTGGAAAAGTATATGTGGTCATGAAGAGCCAGAAGTGATGTCCTCCATGTTTCCATCCCCACATACGTGTTATCCAGTTAGACTTGGTCCAGAGAGGCCGTGAGATTCCGCCTTGGCCAAAAGGATGTTTTTCAGCAGTGCATCCTGCTGAGGACAGCAGTCCAGAGGCCCTGGGCCTTGGGATAAATAATACCTACCCCCACCCACTATTCTCTTATACCCTTAGTTTCAATATTCAGTAGTTAGGATTTGAAAATCACAGTAATAGTCACTCAGATGTGATCATAAAACCATAAATGAGGTGATTGAAAAGTAACTATCTTATTTTTCTCTCCTAACAGAGAGAAAACCCAATGGAACAATAGCCAAATTCCAAAGTACGCTTTGTTAGCATTTTGGATAAATAAACATTCCTCGTTGGCTGAGTCGGTTAGGCTCTGTTTGATATTTGTCTTTGGGAATGAGGTGATTTATTCTGTTTGACTGACATGTTTCCCTTTGTGTTGCATAATCGTAGTGGCTGACATTCCTGCCCGACAGTGTGCTGAGCATTTTTCCTGTATTAATTTCTTTATCCTAACACAAATCCCATGACGTAGGTTATTATTATCACCCTTATTTTACAGATGAGGAAACTGAGGCAGTGAGAGGCTCAGCACCTTGCTGAAGACCCCACAAATAGAAATTTCCAGAGTTGTGCATAAACCCAGGTAGACTGGCCCTACATATGGGCTCTTCCTCCCTACTCAATAGATGAATCCGCCTTAGTTTCGAAAGATCCAAAGAGCACTTCAGAATTCAAAACAGAGTATAGAACAGCCTGATTAGGATTCTGGTGTGGGCTGGATTGAAACCGTAGGGTAACTGGAGAATAACTGACATCTTTAAATTTTCTAATATTTCCTTCAGGAACAAGGTGTGTGTGTCTGTTTTTAGATTCATTGTGATATCTGTGAGCAAAGTTCCATGGTTTTGCCCTGCAAGCTTTGTGTGTTTCAGTTGTGTAAACTTCCATATACTTTTGTTGCTGCTAATGTCCCTGTGGCCAATGGTGTCATTTTCCCCATTGCGTCATGTCATGGTGATACAGGATGATAGGAAAGCGATTGTTGCTTAAGTGCCGATCTCGTATGCAGCTACATAATGAGCTTTCATCTGTTCTATCCGTTATTTTCACTAGATTATCTTAAATTTCTCTGATAGTTGATCATGTATCTGTATATTGTGACCAATTCATTGATTCATTTTTTGTCTCATTTCTCCCTCCCCCTGCCACCTCTTTTGAAGGAAATGTTCTCAACTAGATATTTGCCTTTGTTATTTAAGCCTATTTTTTTTTAGAGCAGCTTTAGGTTTGCAGAAAAATTGAGCAGAGAATAATTAGAGGTCCCATATACCCTTTATGTCTGTGCCTTCCCCACTGTAAGCACCATCTGCACCATACCCCTGGGGGACAATGTTATCAAGGAGAATAATTGCTAATTGTATGGTAAGATGGTGTTCAGTTTTGCAAGAAACTGTCTAACTATCCTCCAAAGTGGCGACACTGTTTTTCATTCCCGCCAGCAATGAATGAGAGTTCCTATTGCTCCACATGCTCACCAGCATTTCTTGCTGTCAGTAAGTGAACTCCTTAAGAAAAAGGAATTGAAGAGAGACAGATGAAGGGAATGGGATGAGTCATCAAGCAGAGAATTCAATTGAGTCAGAAACCAAGAAGCAAGCAGCTGAGATAGAATTTGACTGTCATCCACCTCCATTCCATCGGACACGTCACACTACCAGAAATCCCGACTGAAAGTATGGTACCATTCACATACCACCAGTGCCCGAGCTGGACCTACTGGCTTCCAAGCTGCACAAGTTTGAGCAAGTTTCTTACTTTCTGCATGTAAGTTGATCAACTGTTAAAATAGGGGATGTAATAGCTATTGGTTTGTACGAGTGACCAAATATGACAAATTATGTTTGCACATTGCATGACTATAGTTAGCAATAAAAAATATTGCTCCTTTTCTCATTTTCACTATTCTTCTTAGCTTCAGAAGGTTTGTAATCCAAAGGACCAGTATGAAGGATGCATTACAATGGTCTGTTTTCAGATGTAATCAGCTCACTGTTGCTTTGATGACTTCATGTTTATTGAAAATTATATTTTCCCTCCTCTCAGCTCACTGGCAACCATCATTATACTCTCTGTTTTTTTGAACTTGACTACCGTAGAAACCTCATGGAAAGGAATCATACAGTGGTGGTTTTTGTCACTGCCTTATTTCACCTATTGTCCCATCTTCAAGGTTCATCTGTATTGTAGTATGTGACAGGATTTCCTTACTTTATAAGGCTGAATCACATTCCATTACATGTATGTACCACACTCTGTTTATCCATCATTTTCCCTGGACACTTGGGCTATTTCCACCTTTTGGCTGTTCTGAACAATGCTGCTATGAACATGTGTGTGCAAATATGTTCTTGAGAACCTGTTTTCAATTCCTTTGCATCTGTACTCAGAGGTGGACCTGATCGATCACATCGTAATTCTGTGTTTAATTTTGTGGTCCCTGCAGACTCTTTCCATAGTGGCTGCACCATTTTACATGCCCACTGAAGATGCACAAGTGTTCCTATCTCTCCACATGCTTGCCAACACTTGTAATTTTAATTTTAATTTTTGGATACTAGCCATAATAATGGGTGTGCAAAACGCATGTGATTTTGACTTGAGATCTGAAACACAGCAAGAAAGCACCAGGGGAAAAAAATCTAGGTGTGCCTCACCTCAGCCATCCACTCTGCCACCACGGACCACAGAGTAAAATGGAAACTGCTGTTTTGGCCCCTTCTGTCTCTCCAGTCACAAAGCCCTCACTCCTCCACCATGTCCTCCTGTATGTTTCAGGGTAACCTGGGTTCCTATTTCCCAACAAGCCACATGGTTTAAGCTGTCTCATCATCCCTCATGCTGTTGCCTCGGATCCCTCCTCCCAGCATTTCTTCATGTCAAAATTTTGTCTGTACTGAGTGGTTCTCAAGATACTGCTCTGTATCCAGACTACTTGCTCAAGCCTTTCTTCAGAACTTTCATGGCCCCATCCCCGAATTTTCCATAGAACATTGTGCTTATGGTTGTGGAGGGGTGGAGGACCAGCCTCGTGGGCACTTCTACTGCTGGGTCCCTGATGACCCCAGTCTGATCCTCCTAATGGACAATGGAAACTGAATAGGAGATTATTTTAACTGAATTAGCACTTGATTTGATTGGAACTCTCTCTTGATATTGTTGGAAACGTTAGGCTAGAGAAGGAAGTTAGTTGAGGGAGTTAGTCTTCGTCTTGGCACTGTTTTCTCAAGATACTGAAATTCACTGATGTCTTTCACAGTTGTTCCAAGCTATGAACATTTCTGCTTCAAGTACACAAATAACCAGGCATAGCAGGTATATTTTACACTAAAGATGCCCTCTAACCAAGTTTAGAGTTGGTTAATTTATATTCATTCATTTATTCTGCAAATATTTGATGATCCTCTTCTTTTGTGCCAGTCATGATGCTAAGTAAAGATGAGACAAATTAGAAACTGCCCTGCCATTAAGGAGCTAAATCCCAGGTGGCCTCTCATCAATTCACTCACTATATGTTTGTAAAACTACAATCTTGGTTTTTGCTACAAAGGAGAGGTGCATGTGGCAGCAATGCCTAGCTTTGACAAGTCACTGGAGTATGTGACATGAATGGATGGCATCAGCCCTCAGTGAGGCAGGGAGGGCTGGACTCCAGGCCGTGTGATCTCCACATCCTATGTGGACAGGACCAGTGAGGTTCACTATGTATAAATACCCCTGGGTTCCCAGGCTCCTGAGTCCACTTCCTAGTTGCTCATCGTTTTCTAAAGCTGAAAACTCAAAGCAAAAGAAGCCATGAGGCTGGCCTTCCCTGTCCTGCTGGTCACTCTGGCCTTTTGCTGCTACGAGGGTGAGTATCATTTCTAATCAGACCAGCATCAGCCCTGGTGAGTAACCTTATCT
>NW_017731603.1:80374-92096 GCF_001890085.2 Hipposideros armiger | reverse complement strand
CCTCTTCTCTGAACTCTGGTAACATTCAACTCTACCATTCACTTGAAACATTCATTACTAAAATCTCCACTTCCTCAATGTCCAAGACAAAAAAAGGTGTCATTGTATTGACAGGGTAACCTTCATTTTTAAAATCTAAGGAATATGAATTCAGCCCAGCAGGAGAATCCTGGGAAGCAGTGGGTGTCCTTTACACAGAGAGAAACTGAACTAGGGATCCCTCAATGTTTTCCAGTGCGCCCTAGCTCTGAGGCTAGCTCTGTGACCTTGAGGAAGTCGTGACTTCCAGGGTTTGCATATTCATTGCACAATTGTGTGATGAGATCATAAAACCCCCGTGGTTCCTGTCCAGCTCTCATGTCAGAAAGCTATGGGGAAAGGTTTCTTTATATCAATTGTATTTCTTTTTCTTCTGTTTCAGCCAATGCAATAACCTGTCCATCCCTTGCTGTTGAAGTGACAAACTTCTTTTTGGATATTACACCAGTCTACATGGCCATTCTTGTGCCATATAATGCACCTCCGGGAGCTGTTCAGGCCATGGTGGAAGCGTAGAAATGCGTAGACCTTATGTCACTTTGGGGCAGACTCAAAATTGTAGCATTTCTGGTAAATTCTTTCTCTTGTCTACACAGAGGCTTCTGCTCAGTACACAGCCAGGAGGAAGGTGGAAATCTGCTCTGTGAGGGCACAGGGCATGTAGACGCCTGCCCCCTGCTAATGTCTGATAGGGTGACCCGTGGCCACAGTGAGGTGAGAACATGAGACCGGCAGAGCTGTACTTGGGCTGCACAGAGCATCTGGACATGAGCCCTCTTCTCAGGTCACTTGTCTGGGCACCAGGTTCTCCACAGTGTCCTCAGGGAGAGGACAACCAGGGGCCCACGCAGCCATGTTGGAGGGCCAGAAATGCTGCCTCCCTGCCCAGGAGCTGTGTGTGTGGGGGGGAGGGTGCACTCCCCTCCCCCACTGGCACAGTCATTGGGGATATCAAGGGGATTGTTGGGAGTGTTGAAGGGGAGACAGCAGGAGGGAGGGAACTAACCCCCACCTCTGACCTGATGGAGGGTGCACTGGCTACGGTCTCTGAGCTTCTGCAGAGCCCAGGCCCACTCCCTGTACCTTTGCCCCACTTTTCCACCCCTCACCTCTCACGACCAGTGGGTAGAGATGCTCCCTGTTATGTCTTCTGCAGCCTTATGTGAAACCGAAATGCTGAAATCATGTGTTTCTGAAGAAACCAGATATTTAAAAGCATCTCTCAGCCCGTCTGTTATTTAATTAAGTCAGGTTTATGCAATCTCCGTGATAGCTGGGTCCTGACGGCAGAGAAGAGCATGTGCCATCACGTTGAATTGCCACACCTCCAGGCTGGAAATCTGAAAGCACAACTTCCCAAACCCCTCCCACCCCTGTCCCAGTCTCTCAACCTCATGTCCACGTCAGAGTGAGAAAGTTCAGTCCTGGGACCTGGGGGTCAGAGAAAGCAAGTCCTGGGCTGCTCTTCAACCCAATCCTCTGTCCATTAGAATCCTGAGTCCTACTCTTGGGTCCTTCAGAGTCCCTTTGCCGGGCTGTGCACATGGCTCTTTCTTGACCCTCATGGTTTGTTGTAACTGGACCAGGTTGAGTGAGTTCACCACTTGCACTGCTGTCCTGCCTGGGGCCCTCCATTTCCCTTGCTGGTTGAAACGTTTCTCCCACATACTGGTTTTGAACAACAGTGTGTGTTAACATGTCATGTCCAGAAGCAGCATGACTGACCTTCCCATTCTCTTCTTGTATTTCAGAGAAAAATAGCGTACACTTATAACCCCTAGATTGAAAAAAATCTTACACACAAGGATCCCTGATGTTCCATGATGACCTGATCTTCCCCAGAAAATGTGAAGGTTTCAACATCTTACTTCAATAAATCACTCGCCCTGCACTTCTCTGCATGTCTTGTTATCATCCAATAGTCTCTGATCTGCAGCTGGGGTGGTTTCATCATTAAGTGGCCATTGGGTGTTGTCAATAGTAAATTTCAGGGACCAGTGTCCAGTTACCCATGGTGGCCTGAGGTGCAGGGATCGCAAGAGGAAATATTTGCTCAGGACCATCCTGCATTACTCTACAGATTCCCCAGTCACAGGGCCATGAGTGAAGAGGATGGTTGGGGGTAAAAAGCAATCACAGCGTTCCTGCTCCTGGGCTTGTACTGAGGGATACCCGCAGCCTAACTGTCTGGCCAGTCACGTGGCTCCCACCAGCAGCATCACTAGTATTCCATCCTCATCATAACCACAAACAACCTGCCTGGTCCTCACCCTTCACAGTGGTTCAATCCAGGGATGGTCTCGTGGAACTTGTTTCCTGTCAGCTTCTCTATTTGTAGTGAATTCAGGATTCAACCTCCAGTGAATTCTTCTAGCTCTGCACACGCACAGTGCTCTTCACTGTCTACACCGCTCAGCAACCCTCGGCTACTGCTTCTTCCCTCATTCTCTTAAAGCTGAAGAAACAAGCATCCAGCTGCCATCTGGACAACACCACTCAAGCAATCCACATTGATTTCAGAAGGAACTTATAAAATCCACACAGTGTCTGCTACCCCCCCCCACCCCATGACCCCCATCCAGGCAAATGAAAGTGATTCAGATACATCATAGGCCCCCGATTCATTTCCAGGATCTGCTGTAACACACCAACACACACTTGTTTTTTCCAAGTGTGGAGGACAGGAGTCTAAAATCTGAACCAGTCTGCCAAACTTATAGTGCAGGAGGGCCACGCTGGTTCTTGAAAGCCGAGATAAAAATATGTTCATGGCTTCTTCCAGTTTGGAAGGCTGGTGGCATTACTTGTCTTGTGCCCACATCACCCCAAACTCTGCCCCATGAAGTGACCTTGTGTCTCTCTTTCTGTGTGTGCAAATCTCCCTGTGTCTCCTTCGTGTAGAATATATGAGATGGCATTTGGGGGACACCAGAAGAAAATTCAGGATTATCCCCCTAACTCACAACCTGTATCTTTATCACATCTGCAAATTTTTTCTTTGCCTTGGAGGATAAATCGCAAAGTCCCAGGTTTAGGATGTGGGTATGTTTTTGGGGACTATTATGAACTTACGCAGCTCATCTCTCTCCTGACATCTAAGAGTCAGCTAAGTCCTGCCCTGTCCACTGCCATAGCTCCACTCGGCTCTTGACCTTTCCATCCACATCGCCATCATCGTAGTCCTTTCCTAGTCCTGCCTGGTTTTACCAAATCTCTTAAGTGGTGTCCTGGGGGCTGAGATATCCCTCCTGCATCCCTACTCATTGACATCACAGTGACCCTCCTAAAACAAATGTGAATCGGATCTTACATCTGTAACTGTGAAATATTAAATGTCATGTGTTTCTGAATATGTCAAGGAAGAGAACTTATTATTAGTCCTAAGCTCATTCTCCAATTATAATAGGTATATTTATTCAAACTATGGAGAAAATAGAAGATAACAGTTATCTACTATTTTCAGTTATCTCCAATTCTTTTATAAAATGTGTATTTTTAATCACATCAGAAAGCATGCACACTGGAATTGGTCCCTATTTTCTGAAACACATTGCATATTCAGTTTGCATACTACGCATGGTGCACACAGGGAACTCTGCTATCCCCCTGAGAAATCCAGACTGGAATCGCTGAGAGGACCAATCCACCACTGGTGTCACACACAAGGCCTTGCACAACCTGTCCCCGGCACCAATCCGACCTCTTCTCCCTGTTCACCCAGGATTCCGTGCTCAGCCATAGTTGTCTAAGTGCCATTCACTCATGTGTTACATTGGGTCACACCAATGTACCAGGGCATGTGGTGTTCCCTTTGCCTCTGTAACCTTCCTGTACAGGACAGCTGACAACCTCATCTGTAAGGTCCAATTCACGTCTCGTCTTCTGTGAAGCCCTCCTTAACTCTCACACCCTCAAATAAACCTTTATGCATAGACAAAAACTTTACACTCAATGACACACACACAGATTCATATTTTTATGTACATAGACACTCTCATAGACATGCACAGACATACACACATAGACAGGCAGTCATTCCTCTGTTATCACTTTATCTCTCTGTGATGTAATATTCATATTACAGTGTTGTTTTGAGAACATATTGAATAAATCATTAATATAAAAACAAATTTAATCAGTTATCATTATTATTTCTAAAATACTTAAGAGTATACACGCATCAAACACCCTTATGGGTGGACAGTATCCTGGAAGGGTTACAGGTTTTGTTTCCCTTGTTTCCCTTTGTCCTTACTAGTCCCCTGGAAGGGGAAAGACTGTTCCCACCATTGCATGTGGGGATGAAGAATGTCCCTCCAACTGTTTCTCAACCCTGTCTCTGTGTTACAATCAACTGGGAAGATTTCAAAAGCAAATGCTGCCCAGGCCCCACTCCAGGACAAATATATGAATATCTCTGTGGGTAGAGTCCAAGCAGTCCCCATTTCCTCACCTCTGCCTCCAAAGGGTGCACCCACCTGGTGACTGTGGAGTCCACCACTGAAGTGGAGAAGGACACAAGGCTGTTCATGACAGTCAGAGAACTCCCAGCATCACCAAGATGGTCACCTGGGGACCTTCCCTTAGCTGCTTCTATAGGCCTTCAAGCCTGGCAATTGAAAGTCATTGATTAGTTTCACTGGTATAAAACTAATACACTTAGGATGTCATACAGAAACATTTTCTACATGAGATGCCCACAGAGTGGGAGGTGAGATATTCAAGACTCCAGAGGCTGGGGCTGGAGGAGACAGGTTACAGCGTGATTTTTTAATGGGTAGAGCCTCCTGTTGGGATGGTTTCTGGGAAAGGATAGTAGAAAAAGATTGTGAATGTACTCAATGCAAATAATTGTACACTTAAATAAGGTTGAAATGGTAAATTGTATGTTGTGTATATTTTACCAAACACACACAAAAAGACTCCACAGTCTGTAGCTCTCTGAGAGGCAGTAGAAAGTTAGCTGTAAGTGGCAGGAGGGCCTGTGTTTCAGTCCCCCATGGACACACTCTCCCAGAGCTGTTGACACTTCAAAGTTAAATTATGTTTGGGCCAACTCTGTTGGATTTGCCTCCTGTGTTTTTCTTTGTTGAAGATATCACTAGTGTTTTAGAAACTCTGGATCAAATTCACAAACTGAGTTAACCAATTACAAAGGATTGGCTTCGGCAGGGTCCCTTGACGCTACCTTTGAGGCTTCTTACTCTTCTCCTGCACAGACAGAATTGCTGTCTCTGTGGGCTCTCCTCCTCAGGTATCTTCTCCCTGCATCCATCTTACTTTGGATGACAGGGTCAATATTCTTTTGGGTACAGCATATCCTCTGCTAGCTGCTGAGAAAAAGCTCACTGGAGATGAAACTTTTGAAGATTCGCACATTTGACATATCTTTATTTATCCTCATGTTTCAATGCTAGCTGACAGCATATAGAACTCTATTCTTATACAATGATAGGTCGAGTTTGTCATAAGCTTACTTAAAGCCAACTTTCAATGGCTCTCCATTCCTATGATATGAAGTTCAATGTCTCCCTCTAGAAATTAGTATATTGAGGCCTGTGTAAGAATTAAAGCTTCACATTGTGTCACAATTAAGACCTCACCTTCCCCTCTTTTCTTACTTCCCTTTTTTTCCCACCTGCTAGCCATAGTTTCTGACAGATTGAGGGTTTAAACTGGGGAAAGATAAGGAGACAAGAAAGTTCTTAATTGACTTGTACTCTTTCGGGACTGGTCTAGGTTCTCTCTGTCAGTCTTGTTCTCTCATGGGCCAACTTCGTGGGTCTTCAGAAAGCTCCGATTACTAAGGTCTGTAATTCTCTTCATGGTTAATAAGCTTTCAAAGTACAAGCAGCTCTGGAAAAATTAAAAACATGACAGCTGGAAAAGATAATACAGGAGTTGGAAGACAAATAATATATGTAACAAAAGTGATCTATGCATAGTGGACAGGATAAAGAACACAAATATGAGAGAAAAGCAAAGTGTGCTGAAGCATCCATGTAGGATGTCCAACTAACAGGCTTCTAGAATGAGAGAGATTGTGGTGGGAAGAAAGTCACCAAAGAAAGACATGTAGAAAATTTCCCAGAAGTGAAGAATAGGAAATTGAATAGCCTTGTCATTCTCTACATTAAAACACATTTCTTTGAATTTTTGGAAAATAACCCTTAAAAAAAGGTGTTTCTTTCAGAAAGAAGCATGGATTCATATACAAGAATGGGGAATAAAAGACAGAAGACTAGTAGACACAAAGAAAACCTGAAAATTCAGAGGCTCTGACAACTATATATAAGCATAGTTCTATATGCAGTTTTCTAGCATTTAACCATGAAGATAAATAGAAACATTTCAAATGTGCAAATCTTCAAAAGATTTATCTCCAATGAGCTTTCTCTTAGAAGGTAGCAGAAGATATTTTCTATAAAAAGGGGTGGATGAAGAAAGACAAGGCAGGCAATACAGTAAACAAAAGATATCGCATAGCTTTTTATAGATGAATCAGTTGAGAACATAAAGTGTTTAGAACATGTCAATATCAGCAGACACAATGAAAGAAGCTACATGTGTGAATGAGGTTACGTGGATGGATAAGGTTGGAAACAGTCTGGTGCTCTCATTGGAATCTGTTTACAATATTTTTCCTAGTCAAATAATGTTCCTATATCATTATTAAAAATTTTTTTAAAAAAGGGGAAATGTAAACAGAAATAGTCTCAGAGACACAGAGGAAAACTGAGGGTTACTACTTGGGAGGGGGTGAGGATGAAGGAGAAGGCAAAGGGACGAGACAATTCAAATTGGTAACTGCAATATGGCCTCAGGGATAGAAAAGACAGTCTGAGGAATATAATCAGTAATGTTGTAAATAATTTTTAGGAGGCCAGTTGGACTCATATCTTGTTAGGGGGAACACTGCATAGACAGTGTAGAGGCCTGACCACCGCACTCTATTTCTGAAGCTGATGTTGAATAATATTGTATGTCAACTACAATTATATATACATATAGTCACAGGATGTGGAGTAGAGTGTGGGAATGGAGTCAATGGAATTGTAATAGATAAGCATGATATCGAGGGTGGGAGGGCAGTAGATTGGGGAGAGGGATTGTTTCTGTATGAGGGATGAAAAATATAACTATTGCATTGTTCTGTACACCTGAAACTAATAATAATAATAAAAATAAATAAATCAACAAAGAAAAAAATAAAATGTTTTTAATACAGGAAAATTTGAGACGGAAATAAAAACACAGGTGTGAAGAAAAAGGTAAAAAATGCACAGGGGAAAAATTTGACAAAAAATAGGTTCAGATACTGCAAATTATCTCAACTTGGAATATACACTACTTCTGTCTTAGAAGGAACTTGATGTATTTTGTTGAAAGCATTATAGAATTTCTATAAAGAATCATGTTACCTGACAAGAAATATGACAGAAAAGTGAAGAAAGATGTGAAGTGTATCACTAGAACGAGATTCTATCGTAGAAGTTAATGGCTATAGACATTCAAGGAAGAATAAAGCCTTTATGAGTTTGCATTGTCCAGGAAGGAAGACTTTGTGAGGAGGTGAGGACTGAGTTGGATCTTGAAGAACAAAGTCAATGAGCATGACAGAAAGTAGAAAGTGAGACTCCCCATGAGTGAGAACAAGCCTGGCAAAGTCATGACCTTGAAGTTGAGCTCCATACACTAGAGGACAGAGATGTCCACGGTCCTGCCAGCCTCTGTCTGCACTATGGCTCCACTCACTGTCCTCTGAGTGCGAGGCTACCTCACACTCCTGACCTTTGAGGAATTTTTTTACCACTAGGTTTCCCACCCATGGCGTCAGTGCTATTGGAGTCAAAGAATTCTTTTTTGAGTGGATGCCCTAAGTATACCAGGCTGTGAGGCAGCAAACCTGGTCTCTATCCACTTGATGCCAATAGCACACCACCTGCCCTATGGGGACTGCAAAACAATCTCTGGACATTGGCACATATCCACAGGAATGAGTGGAAGGATGGAATTATCAAGTGCAGGAGAGAATCACTGTTCTAGCAGTGGAAATCATTAATTTTGGTTTTCCCATATTTCAATTGTAAGGCCCTAGGAACCAGAGGTTCACAATCTGGAAGCCGATGGTTAGCTGGAAAATGTGGTCATGAAGTGCAGGGAAAATTAGCAACTGAGTAGAGAAGACAATGGTGATACCTAATGAACCACATGAACTGTCACATGTGTATAGGGATTAAATATTTAACCACACATTTTGTGGGAATGTTAAGTTGTGTAAAGTTCAGGGTTCTGGTGAATGAGCCAAGGAGAATTAGCTGGAGGAGACACATGATGTGGCTCAGCTTCCAAATCCGGCTCCTTGTCCAGAGTCATTAGATAGATCCGGGTTAGAATGGATCAAGCTAATGTTTACTTCTCAGAAACAGAAGGACTGAGGTGGCCCAGTCCCCGGATGATAAGGCTCCAACTTCCTCCTGTCCTCACCTGTGCCCTCCTTATGGTGACTCCAAAGTCCTCTCCAGAATCATAAAGAACATGGTGTTCCCACCAGGATGTCAAGCTGAGGCCTGGGTTTAGGTTTGATTTTTGGCTTGAGCCTTGCCTTCATTAGACATTCAATTTCGAATGAAATTCTCTTTCTAAGTAGACCTAATAATAAAATATGTAATAACTCACAATTTGTCCTGATAAGAAGTTGCACAATAAGCACCCACTGCATCACTCTTGTCACACAAAGACCAGAGCACACAGGTCATGCCCTCCAGGAGCATAACATGCAGAAAGGGCCATGAGGCCTGAGCCTGGTTGCTAGGAGAGAGGTGTGGACAAATAGCCATGGGGTTTTGGGAAGGAGATCCCAAGGGATTCAGGGCCAGGAAAGGACATAAGAAGTGAGCTGCCTTTGATGTGGGATCAGGAATGAATAATGGATTACCCAGAGGCACTGCGGCAAGGACAGTGGAAGAGGAGACTTCACAGGGAGCAGATGCCTTGAGCTGGAAACTGTGGCCTGCACTGAAATCAACCTGGAGTTCACATCGGGCAGTTGTGTAGGTCAAGGTCAAAAGGTCCATGTGAATCATAAAGTGAAGGTCCACAAGATTCAAGCTAAGGAGGTCAATAGTGTTGAGAGTGCCCCTCGAGCTAGAAAATCTGGCCCCTTGCTGGCTGTGCCAGCCACTAGCTGTGCGCCCTTTGTTAAGTTACTTGATCTCTCTTGTCCTCTTTCTGCAGTTGGGGAGAAATTATATGCCCACCTCATGGGAAGGGTGACCACACATCTCAGTTTGCTCAGGAGAAACCTGGTTTATGCTGCTGTCTTGGCTTTCCATTCATTTAGTGACCTCTTTCACCTTCCAAAGTGCACCTGTTTGGTGAATAAATTTCATCATCACCTTACTCATTGGTTTGCTGTGAAGATTAAAAGAGGTTGTCACCAGTGCTCTTCATCGAGTGAGTGCTCTACAATTGTTTGCCATTCATGTTTTACTGAATGTGGAAAACAAGTAACACAGGTTGGAGGTCAGTTTTGAGAAGATTAATAGTCCCACAGTATGTAGATATGTTCAAGCGACAAGTTACATGTAAATTATATCAATAACACACTTTCGAGTAGGAATCAGAAAAATAATCAAGGAACCATGGGTCAAAAAATAGTGCTTAGAAGTCAATGAGGTAGCTCTAAGATGATGGAGTAGCTAGCTACACACTGTGCCTGCCTCTTTGCATGAACACATTAACATTACAACTAAATTATAGAACAATCAACCTAGAGAACCATCTGAAGTCTAGGTGAGCAGAAGTCTTATAACTAAAAATATACAGAAGCCATGTTGAGACTGGTAGGAGGCAGAGAGAAGCAAAACAGGCCCCAAGCTTTCCTATGGTGATTGAGAATCAGGAGGGATATTTCAGCTATGGAGTTTCCCCCCAGAGAAGCAAGGGACTCCGGCCCCCCACACCAGGCTTCCCAACAGGAATATTGGTGCTGGGAAGAGGAACCCCCACAACATCTGGCTTGAAAAACAGTGGGAATTCCGACCATCCGGGTAGGGCAGAAGACTGTGAGAATCTCAGACATCCTCTTAAATGACCCACGCACAGACTCACTTGCTCGCAGGCACTCATCTTGGCCTCAGGGGGAGAGGCAGTGAGTTGGAGGTGTAGAGCCATACAAGGGGCAGATGGAGGTGTGTGGCCTGAGTGCAAGGGCTGGAGGATAGCCACCATTTTCTTTGTGAGCAGTCCTTCTCCTGTACAGCAAGCAGGTGGATGCCATCTTTTCTGTGGGTAGCCCACCCTCATTGGCAAAATATGAATTTGATTGGTTCGGTTAGCTCCACTGCTCCACCCCTCAGTCTCACTGGGACCCATCCCCACAGTATTCACCGAACACTGAGGCATTTTCTCAGTGAGCAACCAGCCCTGCCCATATTACACTCTTTTTGGGAAATCTATCAGAGTCCAGCAGGCACCAGGTGGGCGGCAACTGGCCTCGGTGTGCTCTGACACTTTTGCTGAGTAGCTCCAGGCTCAGCACTGGCACCAAACCAGAGTCTACATTAATCTGTTGACTACACCTCTTCCCACTCTATGACCCTTTGAGACCCTGCCTCACCCAACTAGTGTACCACACGAGGCTGTATCAGTGGCTGAAGCTTAAGGGAGCCTGCAGGTGGCAGCAGGCCTGGAGGCATCCTGGCATTTTGCGGAGCTACCCCAGGCCCAGTACTTGTGGCAGATGCCCCTGCTTCACATTGAGCATCTCTCACACAACTCCAGGTTTAGCACAGGCAGCAAACAACTGTAGATTGCTTTGTTGCTTCTACTAGGTAGCCTCTGGTCAGTCACAGACAGTGGGTGACCTGGCCTGCACCGTTCCCCTCCCAAGAGGCCTTACAACCAACATGCTTGGAGGTTGCCTTCAGACCAAAGCAGAGAATCGCTCAGTTAACCCCACAAGCAGCATATACAAAGAATGGTCTCAACAGGCACTAGAGCCCACTGGAGCAAATCCCACTCAGTGGGGTAAGCCCCCTGTACAGTAGCCCATAAGTGGTGGAGGTGGCCAAATCCCACTGCCAATCAGTCTGAGAGTCAATCCCACCCACTGATGTGCTAATAGCAATCAAGGCCTAACTATAACAGGTGAGCACACACAGCATACACAGGGATACTCCTGGGGCACCTGGAACGGTTGACCAGGAAGACAGTGCCAGGGCCCCATGAGGCACCTACTACATAAGGCCGCCCAGCCAAGAATGGGAGACATAGCAGATATACCTCATATATGAACAAACACAGGGAGGCATACAAAATGAGGAAACAAAGAAATGCATCCCAAATGAAAGAATCAGCGAAAACTCCTGAAAAAGAACTAAATGAAATCGAGGCTAGCAACCTACAAGATACAGAGTCAAAACAAAGGTTATAAGGATGCTCAAAGACCTTAGTGAGAACTTCAACAAACAGATAGGAAGCCTAGAAAAGGACATGGAAACCATAAAGAAGAACCAGTTAAAAGTGAAGAATATGGGCCGGCCGAGTGGCGTGATGGTTAAGAACTCGCTTGGGATGCCAGAGGGCCCGGTTCGGATCCCACATATGAGGGCCAGTGACACTGCCCTCTACAGCTAAGATTCTGAACAACAGCTCAACCTGGAGCTGGGCTGCCATGAGT